>NW_011509157.1:0-555 GCF_000495115.2 Populus euphratica | reverse complement strand
CAATAAAATTAAGTAAAATAATAATTTGATTAAAATCACATACAATGATAGTAAAAAAGCACATGACCTTATTGAAACAATCCAGACTCTACTGTAAAATAATATATGACAGCAGTAGAAGAAGTTGCAGGGGCAGTTGGAATAGTCATATAAAAAAATAAAAAGGAGTTGTTATCAAATTATATTTAATTAATCAATTTTATTTAACTAAAAAATAAGATTTATTTGTAATAAACAAACTTTAAAAAGGAAATAGATAAAAAAAACCAAGATAACACAATTAAATAAAAAAATAAATAATAAAACAAAGGACATAGAAAAGTTGGAGAAAGATGAACTCTAGTTTTCAATTAAATAAATACTCAAGAATAAAACAAAAAAAAACATTAGCTTTAAAAATTTTAAAATAAAAACCTTGAACAAAACCCTAAAGCTAAGTTAATTTTTAAAATTTATAATTCGTAAAATTCTAGATAATAACTTAACAATTGAGTTAATTTTTTAAAGCTTGTAGGATAAATGTAAAAAGTGAGAAAATATACCGAGATGAATTGA
>NW_011509154.1:0-556 GCF_000495115.2 Populus euphratica | reverse complement strand
AATTAATCTTTTGAATTATTTTTTAAAATTTTATAAAACATCAAAGAGGTTATTGTAGTTTATTTATAGTCTGGTCTTCTACAATTTTATATAAAAAATTAAATTTGCATGATGAATTTGTCAAAACAAAAACCATTTCTAATTTGAGATAAATTGAAAGTGATAACTAGAATAAAATATTTGCATCTATATTTATATTTTACTTCTTATTAGTATCTAAATTTATCTTTTTTTATTTATCAATCTATATATTTTCATTTATTTTATTATGAATAAAAACTATTTTTTTATTTCTTAATTAATTTTTTTTTCATAATACTTGGTAAATTTTATTTATAGTATTAACATCTTCTTCTTTAATATTACTAATGAACTTAAATCTTACTCATAGCGTAACACTAATAATATAAGTAGTAATAAACTAAAATATTTTACAATGAAATCAATATAATATAATGACTAGTTTACATGGTTGTGCCATGCTATGGCTATAACAAAACAAATTTAGGAACATAAAAAACATGTTCAAGTCACAGGAAAATATTTTGATATTGTA
>NW_011509155.1:0-556 GCF_000495115.2 Populus euphratica | reverse complement strand
TAAAATAAAATAAAAACAGCTTTTTGAAAACTAAACTAATTTTTTTTTACTGAAAAGTATTTTTTGTTGATAACTTTTCTAATAATATATAAATACAAAAAAAAATTAATTTTTTTTTTATAAAAAACTATTTCTCATCAAATAAACACACATGGCTAATTCAATGATTTTTTTAGTTTAAAACTCTCTTCTATACCATTAAAAAGAGAAAATTCAAAACACAAATATAAAACATGACAAAAGCATTAAGCTTGTAGGTCTTGATATATTTAGTATTGTGGTAGTTTTTGTGATCATAATTTGAAAAAAAACAAATTTATAAAAGTATTTTTAGTTAATGTTGATTTGATATTTGTACATGTTTTATTAAAATTATGATTAAAATTGAAGTTGAGCAAAAAGTAGTTTATAATGTATTTGGCTAACAATGTTTTTTAAATTAAGGTTATAAAATAATTAAAAAAGATATATTAATATTGATGATTTTTAATTTAAATATTATAAATTTAATTACTTTTATTATATCATGAAATAAATAATACTTTATATAAAATAT
>NW_011509156.1:0-556 GCF_000495115.2 Populus euphratica | reverse complement strand
TCTTAACTTTTTAATGTGAGATAATTATATATAATTTAGGAGTCTATTTAAAAGTGTGGTAAATGTTATGTTTCAAAATATTTTTTATTTTAAAAAATATTTTTTTAATTTTTTTATATTAGCGTATTAAAACTATTCACAAACACTAAAAAAGTTAATTTCAAGCAAAGAAATAAATTCAAAATTTGGGCAAACAACTTTTTGGTTGTATTGTCGTATCTTCTTATATTCACATGAATTATTTTTTTTAATTTTTAATACAGAATAATTATATTACACTTTATATTTATTTTTAATATCCCACATTCAGATGGTTTGATTTTTTAATTTTTTGATGTGGATAATTATACTATATTTTATGCCTCATATTTTATCTTTTATAGACTATATTCATATGTATTATTTCCAAACCTTGTCAAATGATATATCAAAACCTCAACCATATATATTTTTTTATTTTTTCAGGTTAACCCAGAACCTAACCCCTTAACCAAGTTAACAACTATGGTAATTTTATGTATAATTTTAAAACTTGACCCGATCTGGTAAGTGAACC
>NW_011509153.1:0-556 GCF_000495115.2 Populus euphratica | reverse complement strand
AACTGTAAATGAGAATAGTCGAAGAGGTCCTTTGCTAATTGCTCTATGGAACCTGCATGTTAGTTGAAGAGTGCCTGCCTTCTTTGCTTCACTTCTAACTACTTTAATGCCCTAGCTAGTAGTGCTATTTGAAAATTGATTATGGAGATATATTTTCAATCTGCTTGTGTTAGGCTATAAAGCATTGTCCTCACATTTTGACATTGAAATCCAAAGAAATATTTTGTATCCCCTCCTTACAACTATTCTGTTGATTTTTGTTACCACCTGTGGCAAAAAGATCTTTAGGGTTTACAATGCTTACATCTTGCATATCATGTTTTACTTCTGCTACATTGGTGTATGAATATTATTACTGATTAAAGAAGTTGGGACATTTTAAAAATCAAACGCACATGAATTTACGTGGTTCAACAACTTGCTTACTCCACGGAGCTACTAGTTTATATTAATTTATCAAAGAAACAATACAAACAAAGAGGAGGAGAAAAACTTTCTCTACTCAACTCACTCTCACTAAAGCTCTCTCTATCTTCTACACTCTCTTTGTGTTCTC
>NW_011509152.1:0-556 GCF_000495115.2 Populus euphratica | reverse complement strand
TTTTAAAAATTATTTATAATAACATCATATTAAAACAATAAAAAACATATATAAAAATTTATTTTTAACAAAAAAATTCAATTTTTTATAAAATATCATCTAGAACTCAATTTTAAACGATGTCTTAATATGTAATAACAATTGTTTTTGAAAATATCTTTTACTTTAAAATATTTTATTTTTTAAAAATTATTTTTAATATTAACATATTAAAAATAAATATTTTTAAAAGAGTTCTTTTAAGTAATAAATCACATCTCTCTAAAATTTAAAAATAAATGTTTTTTTTTTTAAAAAAAAACTAAACCACATCTCACCATAGCTTAATTTTAATAGAGCGTTTGGGATTGTGTTTAAAAAACTTTTTTTAAAAAATTAAATATTTTTTTGAATTAATTTATTTTTAATGTTTTCAAATTATTTTATGTATTAATTTTAAAAATAATTTTTAAAAAATAAAAAAATATTATTAACACACTTTCCTGAATCAAAAGTAATTTAAAAAGTAAAAGTAACCATACTCCCTAAACACATTTTAATATATTTAGATATTATT
>NW_011509151.1:0-557 GCF_000495115.2 Populus euphratica | reverse complement strand
TTAATTATGTTGGATAAATCAAACTCAATGGAGATTAATTTTAATTTTAATTATGTTAAATAAATATGGACAAAAATGAAACTATTGTTACTATGACCATTAACCATTAAAAAGAACTGCAGTGAGATGGTATTTCATTATGGCTGGTACAAAATTGCACCATTTATAAAATCTGTTGTATATTGTTCATCAATGCTCTCCATGATATTGTTCTGATAAAAAAAATTAAAATATTTTTTACTTTTGCATTAACCAAATTCAAAAGTTTTTTTTTGTTTTTTGGGTTATTGATAGTACTTTGTATGGTTAATTTTTTACAACAAATTTGGAGCAGCTCTTCAATACTGATGCCCTGGTTTTTGAATTTCTCTTACCTTTACATTTGAACAGGAAGATCGAAGGATGTCATCGGTAAGATCTTAGCTGGCATTGTTTCTGATGCCCTGGTTTTTCCGTTGTCTCTGTTTCTATCAAAGCATGAAGGAGTTGTTCACTGATGGAGACCCATGTCGTCACTGATGAAGAGATTCCTGATCGATTCAATTCAAGTGGACATG
>NW_011509146.1:0-558 GCF_000495115.2 Populus euphratica | reverse complement strand
CATTTTTTTGTTTCATTTTAGTTCTGTTTTTTGGATTTCAAGTTTATAAAATCAAAACCAAACAAAATAGGTCGATTTTTTTTTAAATTTTAACTGATTTAATTTTTTTTATATAATTTAATTTTTTTAATTATTATCTTTTTAATTTTTTTGATTTAATTAGATTTCAATTTTTTTCTCACCCCTCCTCACAACTAAAAAAGTAAGAGTTGATCATTTAGATGGTGGCCAAGTGGTAAAGATTTGAGACTAAGGGGTTTGCTCCCTCTGTGGTCTCAGATTCGAGTCCTTGATTGCTCATATGATGGCCATTGGAGGCTTACATGATCGTTAACTTTAGAGCCCGTGGGATTAGTCGTGGTGCATATAAACTAGCCCAGACACCCACATTAATTAAAAAAAAAATAAGAGTTAATATATTTCTTTCGTCACTTTAAATTAAATTCATATTTTAGCTCAAGTGATTAGCGTGCTGGACAAATCCGAGGCCGCATGTTTGAAAAAAAGACGGCTCGCGATATTTTCTTGACAGCAAACACAACCGATCTGTCGTTTGTG
>NW_011509150.1:0-557 GCF_000495115.2 Populus euphratica | reverse complement strand
CAATAATTTTTTATATTTTAATTATTAATTTTATATTAATTTAATTTAATTTTTTATTTGATGTTTGTGATATTTTATACTGTGATATTTTCTTCTCCCTACATTTTCTTTATCATTCAAGTTGTTTGATGAAATTTAGAGTTGAATTCAATTTGATTGTACACGAGAAAAAAAGAAATTATAATTTATGTGTCCTATTTGCAAAACCAACATCAGCAAATACGTAGAATGCAAAGTCAACCACATGTAGCAAATATCTAATGGACTTCAGAATTTAAAACATCTAGTTGGACGCCAGCTACTACGATGGCTGGTTTCTACCAAGCCATCGTATATACGTGTACGTTTACTTTGTTTAAGGCCTAGGATTTCCTTTTTCTTTTTTAATTTTAAACATAGAAAGAAATATTATTGGATGGTAAAACTATTTATGTAATATCCCTACATTAAAAACTTAATTAACTTGCAATTTGGTCATAGTGTCTCCATCAACACATGCAACTATTTATTTCAATCCCACCAAACTGAGTTTGTGATCTAAGGTGATAGTTAGTAAT
>NW_011509149.1:0-557 GCF_000495115.2 Populus euphratica | reverse complement strand
TAAAAAAACCCAAAAAAAAAATATTACCTTAATGTAGTTGCGAATGAAGTTGAAAAGAGAAAAACATAAATTTATAAAGTATGTTAATTAAAAAAAAATGAAAAGAGAAAAGAGAAAAAAAGAAGACAAATGAAAGTGGAGGAGAAGAGGAGTTGAGGAGAGAAGAGAGAGAGAAAAAAAGGGATATTGATGTTTTTTACAAAAAAAAAAGAAGAAAAAGGAGAAAAAAAAGAAGAAAAGAAAGAAAAACATTGGGCTCGTCTATTATGAAATGAGAGATTCTATTTATTGAGGTATTTTACTAATAGTTTTACTTATAGATAATTAAATATTAATATTTCTAATCATTCCGTCAGTAGTTTTGTTTGTATTATTTAATTTAAATTTTAAATTTACTTAAAAATTTTAGAAATCACTAAATATCACCGGTGACTTTTCAATTCGTCGATGATTCCATCTATAATATTTAATTTAAATTTTTAATTTATTTAAAAATTTTTAGAAATCCGCTAAATAACACTAACAATTTTTCAATCCGTTAATGATTTTATCAATAA
>NW_011500800.1:58266-87658 GCF_000495115.2 Populus euphratica | reverse complement strand
CTTTTTTAATTCTAGTGCGTCAACTTTTCTAGCTAAAGATACAAACTTGGCTTGAAGGTCATGATCTTCCCTAAGGTTGTACATACCTCTACTAGATTTATGAGGTTAAGTTTTACTTGGTGCCTTATACGTACCCGCGATGTTTTAATTTTGAGCATTTTCAGCTAACAAGTCTAAGTACTTCATTGCTTCATCAGGGTTTTTATCTTTAAAAGTTTCATTGCACATCAATTCAACCATTTGCCTATCTCTAGGTGTTAACCCTTCATAAAAATGTGAAACCAATCTCCATGTTTGAAAACCATGATGAGGGCAAGTATTTAGCAAGTCTCGATACCTATCCCAATATTGGTAAAATGTTTCTCCTGGTTTTTTAGTGAAAGTGGTGATTTGTCTCTTGAAAGAGTTTGTTTTATGAAATGAGAAAAACTTCTTTAAAAACTGTTGTTGCATTTCATCCTAAGCACGAATGTATCCTAGTCTTAAATTTCGTAGCCATGTTTTAGCTTTATCTTTTAATGAAAAAGGAAAACGCTTTAATCTAATGGTGTTCATGCTACAATTAGAGTCATTATAGGTGTTATAAACCTCCTCAAATTCCCTTAAATGCAAGTATGGATTCTCAAAATCTAAGCCATGAAAGGAAGGTAAAAGTTGAATAATGTCTGACTTAAAATTAAAATTAGATGCATCAGGAGGTGACACGACGAAAAGATTGATGTCTTCTCCCAAGTGCAGGACTATCGAAGTAATAAATAACCCGGCAAGACCGGGGTCGAACCACAGGGAGGTTAATTGTACAAATTATAAACAACAATTATAAACAACAACAATAGTAACAATAACAACAACAATAATAATAGTAGCAATAATAATACTAATAATACTACTACTAGTAGTAGTAGTAGTAGTAGTAGTAACAACAACAACAATAATAAAGAAAAAGAAGAAAAAGAAGAAGAAGAGTTGATGAGAACTTTGAGATGGAAAATTAACGTAAGGATTAAATAATGATAACAAACAATATCAGGGTTAGAGGATCCACTAATGGTATGTCAAACAAGTATAGTATAAACTCTTATTATTCAATTGGAAACCACACACAAAGGAGGTTCCAATCATATTATAGATTGTTAACATGATTATGTTAGTCATCTTATTCAATTAATGCTAATACTTGTAAATTTCGTCAAGCATTCATGATTATAACTTATGTTAACAACAAATCAAGTTCCTTTCATAGCTCAGGTGTCGATTATACCATACAGTATGGGCTATGAAAGTGCCAAGCATTTGTTGTACCAATTGTTATATAACATAAATCAAGATTAGTCATTTAACAAGCAAAGTATTAAATAGTGAACAAGATAACAAATATAAAACATGTTAGTATCAAACATTAAAGTCTATATTAAGTTTATACTATACTTATTCTTACACCATTAGTGTAACCTTTTCACCTTGACATAATAAACTTAGTTAGACATAATGAAAGCAAGAAAAATAAATAAACAAAATAAGAACATATATAAGATAAAAGTTAACTAAGTAAAGGAAAGGAAATGAAAGGCATAAACTTGATATTAATGAAAGCAAAGCATAAACATTACAAAAAATACAAAGAGAGAAAGCAAAAGCATGATCTTGATCTGGAGACCAAAATGCCTAAATGCATGGCAAATGCCTCCTTTTATAGGCCAAAATTAGGAACTATTGATTTGATGACTAATTGATGAGTGGGTGGCCAACTCTTGACTTGGTAACAATCCTTATCTTCTCTTGTCTGCCCAAAACGTTATTGATAACGTCAAAATTAGAGCCACTCGAAAACATGAAAGTTGTAGGAAATTGTCTCAGCTTTCTTATGTAAAAACTTCAGCTCATTTGGACTTCTAGAACTCTAGATATGGCAAAAATCCTGAACAGTGCTCGGGCTGGAGGACAGATTCGGGCTTCTTTGTTGTTGCAATAATTTGGACTTGAAAATGGCCTTTTTAGATCTTGGGCTCCATATAAAAGTTTTAGACCTATGTCTTACCTTTCCATCCATATAAAGTAGACCTAAATCTGAGATCTATAGCTCCAGATATGATCCAATTACCGAACAGTGTTCCGGTTTGGATTGCACCGACATCTCTTTTCTAAGTTTGGCCATCCCTTTATCCTTTTAATTTTAGTACTTTCTCTTTTCTAAGTTTGGCCATCTCTTTATCCTTGCAATTTAAGTTCTTAAATTCATCAATCAATCCTTTCATTTATGTGATAGGCCTGCATTTAAAATGAACATTTACCACAAATTAAAGGTATCTTATATTATTAGATATATTATTATAAAACATGCTTTAGTTAAGGAGTTATTGATACTTCAAGTGCAAAATGATGATTTAAAACCTTGATAAAAATGCATTTTTAAGTACTAATCACACCCCCCAACCAGCTTATTACTAGTCCCTAGTAATCAAAGCGTTAAAAAAGAAAAAACAATTTGCAAATTCCACAAAGCAAGGTATTCATCATTTAACTTCGATTAATCTATCCAGATAAACAAACTCTCATCAAATTTATATATCTGCTCAATACCTCTTAACAAGATATTAATAAACCTTTCTTTTGTGCTCAATATATCAACACATACTTTTTTTGTTCTAATGTTTAAGGTTAACTTCCTTGGGTTGAGATTATTATTTTTGTCTCTTTTTTTTTCTTTTTTTTTCTTTATATATATATATAACTTAAAACACCATGCATCTTTAACCCATGTAACGAGCTTTTGGCTAATGACTCCCAGACCAGTTGGTTTAAGGGCATTAGGTGTTAAGACACCTCTACGAGCTTAGTAACTCAGGTCGCAGATACTAGTATGTAGATAGTGCAATGTTTGATTCCCTTAAGTTTTTCTCCTCAACCCATGTAACAAGCGTTGGGCCAATAGCTCCCAAGTTAGTTGACTTTAGGGTATTAGGTGTTAAAACACCCCTTTGGGCTTAATTGCTTAGGTTAGGGAGGCTACGAAACCAAACTTATCTACATTTTTATTATCATCATTTTTTTTCTTTTCTTTTTTTAAAAAAAAATTATATACTATCCCTTTCCCTTAGTTATTACCTTTAACAAAAGAACATAAATAATGTAATAATCCAATGTGCAACCCACAATCATATGTTAAAGTGTGTATATGTAAATTAAGGTTTAAGAATACATGTTAAATAAGTATATGAGTAGAATTAAGTGATAACAATACGAGAGTTTGTAAATCTGAATATTTCATGAAGTATTATAATAGACCTTGTTAAGAATGGTTACTAAGATGCATCTCAAGAGTCATAAAAGTTCTCCTTACACTGCCATCATAGTAACAATAATTTCGCACATGCTTTATGAAATAGAAAACACAGTTTTTTTTTTTTAGCTCTACCCTCTCCCCCCAACTAAAACGAGACATTGTCCTCAATGTTTAAAGGTAAAAAGATAGAGTATAAAAGATATCACCTGAAATAACGAACACTAACAAACCTGGAACACACTGAAACAAATATAAGAAACAACAAAACACAATAATAAAACCAAAAGACACAAAAATTCACAAATGAAGGCTCAAATCCAATCTAAGCTTTTTATGGCTTTTCTTAGTTGACCAATTTATGCGACTCATGGACGGATCAATTCCAGGAATGAAAGATTGTAGTTGGTCAATCAATTATTCAGCAGTAGCAGTAGAGATTATGATTTGTCATGTAGAAGATGTTAGAAATTCATGTTCCACACATGATCAAGAAAAGACAACAACTTATCATAATAACCATTAACATTTAACAAACCTATGGGTTTATGGTGAATGTGCAATTGGGCCCAAGAGGAAATATGAAATATCTCTTCTAATGTGCCTAGACCACCTAGTAAAGCAATGAAGGCATCAGCATGGTTAAACATTGCATTCATTCGAGCTGACATTGTGGAGACCTGAAGTTCCTCTCCAATTGTTTTTCCAATGATGTCCCCTTGTGCTAAAGCTTCGGGGACGACCCTTAAAACTTGACTACCTCCTAAAAATACAGCTATTGACACACCTCTCATTAACCCTAGACTGCCTCCCTCATACACTAAATGAATTTTTCTCTCAGCTAGCACCTGACCAAGATGATTTGCTGATTCTAAAAACTCCTTTTCTTTCCCAGGACTAGATCCACCGAAAACACAAATACTTTTTATTTGATGACTTGAGGAACTTTCCATTTCTACATACTTCTATTTTTGTTGAATGATGGGTTGAGTAGAAATGAAAGGAAAGAAGAGGGGATTTTATAGATGAGAAATTAAAAAGCTAATCATACCACCTATATGTAGGCCAGCTGGAGTCTCACACAAACACACTTTCTCTCTCTTTATTTATTTCTTTTTTTAAAAAAAAACATATGTATAGGTGGTTGTGATTGTGGCTCACATCTTCTCTTGGTTTTACCTTCCAAGAACGGCTTAAACGCCCTCTATGGGCCGGGGATAGGCTTCTCATCTAGTTTTTTTAAAAACTAGCAAACAGAGTCTTTTTTAGTCAGATTCCCAAGACTATGTCAAGCATGTTCTTTATGAAAATGGGTTCATAAGTCATGAATTGCACGATACTTATCTCGACTATGATGAGACTTAAGAGTCAATAGAAGATTATCTAAAGACTCTTTGTGTTTTGAAATAAATCCCACCTTATGATAATTTTCACAGTTTTTGACGAGAAATGATCCCCACATGCCTTAGAGTGATAAAATTTAATGAAATTTCTTACCTCATTATCGGGAAAGCATCTTTGAAATATTTGATCAGGATGATAATTGAATAAGTAAGGGTCATCCCAATAAAAGTTTTGCACGTTGCTCAAAAATTTTCTTTTGTCTTCGGTACTCTAGTGAGTTGGCAAAAATCCTGAAGCAAGAAAATTGATATTTTTGGCAAACCAAAGCATTGAACTAAGAGAAAGTAGAGATTCATCAGGAAAGTAATAATTGATTGGTGTGATGTCGAGTGTCGAATCTGTTGTTACTTTTGATAAAAGATCTGCATCAACATTTTCGGTGCCTTTTTCATCATATATTTCTTCTTGATTGGTCATGGCATGAGGAAATGGAAGTGCTGGCAGGGAATCAGTCTTTACCTTGCAATATTCAGATTCAATCCCTTCCTTACCCTTAGAGATTGACTCATCATCTTTCTCACAAGGTTCAAGAGTGGGTTTTTTAATAACCTTACCACTACGAAGAGTGATGACTGATTTGACTTGATCCATGTGTTGACTTCCAGAACTACTTGCATTTGCATTGTATTGCCCCTTGGGATTTTGCTGTGGTTGAGATGGAAACTTACCTTTCTCTTGAAAATTGAGAGCAGATGTGAATTTTGGAAGAGTATCTTTAAAATCTATTATGCTTTGAGCAAGTTGAGTATTGATTGTCTCTTGCTTTTCAATGAATGCATATAAAGTTTCCTCAAAATTTCTTGTAGGAGGTGGAGCATAAAGAGGTTCATATCCATGATAATTTTGGAAATTATCGTGTGCTTGAAACTGTGGTTGTGAAGTTTATGCATTGTCACTATTCCAACTGAAATTTTGGTGATTTCTCCAACCAAGATTGTATGTTTGCAAATATAGGTTACGATTGGGCCTTTCGAAATTGTTTAAAGCATGGGCTTGTTCATGGAGACATTCCTTAAAAGAATGCAAGGTTAGACAGGTTGAGTGTTCATTTGTTTCACATATTTGACATGCAATGTTTTCAATAGATTTAAATTGACCACTCTTTTTCAATTCTAGTGCCTCGACTTTTCTAGCTAAAGATGCAAACTTAGCTTGGAGGTCATGATCTTCCCTAAGGTTGTACATATCTCCACTAGATGTATGAGGTTGAGTTTTACTCGGTGCCTCATAAGTACCGGCGGTGTCCCAATTTTGAGCATTTTCAGCTAACAGGTCTAAGTACTCCATTGCTTTATCAGGGTCTTTATCTTCAAAAGTTCCATTGCACATCAATTCAACCATTTGCCTATCTCTAGGTATTCACCCTTCATAAAAATGTGAAACTAATCTCCATGTTTCAAAACCATGATGAGGGCAAGTACTAAGCAAGTCTCGATACCTATCCCAACATTGGTAAAATGTTTCTCCTGATTTTTTAGTGAAAGTGGTGATTTGTTTTTTGAAAGAGTTTGTTCTCTAAAATGGAAAAAACTTCTTTAAAAACTGTTGTTGCATTTCATCCCAAGCACGAATGGATCCTGGTCTCAAATTTTGAGCCATGTTTTAGCTTTATCTTTTAATGAAAAAGAAAAAAGCTTTAATCTGATGGTGTTCATGCTATAATTTAAATTATTATATGTGTTGCACACCTCCTCAAATTCCCTTAAATGCAAGTATGGATTTTCCAATTCTAAGCCATGAAAAGAAGGTAAAAGTTGAATAATGTCTGGCTTAAAATTAAAATGAGATGCATGATGGGGCACTTGTTCTTGTGGGATTCATGTGGTCTCTAAGTCTTCTAGCACGGTTATTCTCATTATTCTCATTATGAAGTGATTGATTATCTTCTTCGGCCATATTTTCTGAAAATGATGAGGATACCCTACAAAGTCTACCATTTGATGTACGTGACCACAATCTCATGCACGTGTTAGAATATAATAAAATGAAGAAGAAAACAAAAGACGAAGGAAGAAAACAAAATAAGGAGAAACAAAACAAAAGAGACAAAGTTATATACAAGAAAAGTGAAAAGAGAAAATAAAATAAAAACTATAATTTATACAAGAACTTACCTCCCCGACAACGGCGCCAAAAACTTGACATGACGAAAAGATTGATGTCTTCTCCCAAGTGCAGGAGTGTCAAAGTAATAAATAACCCGGCAAGACCGGGGTCGAACCACAGGGAGGTTAATTGTACAAATTATAAACGGGGTCGAACCATAGGGAGGTTAATTGTACAAATTATAAACAACAATTATAAACAACAACAATAGTAACAATAACAACAACAATAATAATAGTAGCAATAATAATACTAATAATACTAGTAGTAGTAGTAGTAGTAGTAGTAAGAATAATAACAACAACAACAATAATAAAGAAAAAGAAAAAGAAGAAGAAGAAGAGTTGATGAGAACTTTGAGATGGAAAATTAACGTAAGGATTAAATAATGATAACAAACAATATCAAGTTTAGAGGATCCACTAATGGTATGTCAAACAAGTATAGTATAAACTCTTATTATTCAATTGGAAACCACACACAAAGGAGGTTCCAATCATATTATAGATTGTTAACATGATTACATTAGTCATCTTATTCAATTAATGCTAATACTTGTAAACTTTGTCACGCATTCATAATTATAACTTATGTTAACAACAAATCAAGTTCGTTTCATAACTCAGGTGTCGGTTATACCATATAATATGGGCTATGAAAATGTCAGCATTTGTTGTACCAAGTGTTATACAACATAAATCAAGATTAGTCATTTAACAAGCAAAGTATTAAAGAGTGAACAAGATAACAAATATAAAACATGTTAGTATCAAACATTAAAGTCCATATTAAGTTTACATTATACTTATTCTCACACCATTAGTGTAACCTTTTCACCTTGACATAACTAACTTAGCTAGACATAATGAAAGAAAGAAAAATAGATAAACAAAATAAGAACATAAAAGTTAACTAAGTAAAGGAAAGGAAATGAAAGGCATAAACTTAATATTAATGAAAACAAAGCATAAAAAATACAAAGAGAGAAAGGAAGAGCATGATCTTGATCTGAAAGGCCTAAACTTAATATTAATGAAAGCAAAGCATAAACATTACAAAAAATACAAAGAGAGAAAGCAAAAGCATGATCTTGATCTGGAGACCAAGATGCCTAAATGCATGACAAATGCCTCCTTTTATAGGCCAAAATTGGGAATTATTGATTTGATGACTAATTGATGAGTGGGTGGTCAACTCTTGACTTGGTAACAATCCTTATCTTCTCTTGTCTGCCCAAAACGTCATTGATAACGTCAAAATTGGAGCCACTCGAAAACATGAAAGTTGTAGGCAATTGTCTCAGCTTTCTTGTGTAAAAACTTCAGCTCATTTGGAATCTAGAACTCCAGATATGGCCAAAATACTGAACAGTGCTCGGGCTGGAGGACAGATTCGGGCTTCTTTATTGTTGCAACAATTTGGACTTGAAAATGGCCTTTTTAGATCTTGGGCTCTATATAAAAGTTGTAGGCATATGCCTTACCTTTCCATCCATATAAAGTAGACCTAAATCTGAGATCTATAGCTCTAGATATGACCCAATTACCGAATAGTGTTCCGGTTTGGATTGCACCGACATCTCTTTTCTAAGTTTGGCCATCCCTTTATCCTTTCAATTTTAGTTCTGAAATTCATCAATCAATCCTTTCATTTATGTGATAGGCCTGCATTTAAAATGAACATTTACCACAAATTAAAGGTATCCTATATTATTAGATATATTATTATAAAACATGCTTTAGTTAAGGAGTTATTGATACTTCAAGTGCAAAATGATGATATAAAACCTTGATAAAAATGCACTTTTAAGTATTAATCAGGAGGAAAAACTATGCATGATGGTGCACTTGTTCTTGTAGGATTCATATGGTCTCTAAGTGTTCTAACACAGTCATTCTCATTATGAACTGATTGATTATCTTTTTCGACCATATTTTCTGAAAATGATGAGGATACCCTACAAAGTCTACCACTTAATGTATGTGACCACATTCTCATGCATGTGTAGGAATAGAATAAAAGAAAGAAAAAAGAAAAAAAAAGAAACAAAGTTATATACAAGAAAAGTGAAAAGAGAAAATAAAATAAAAACTATAATTTATACAAGAACTTACCTCCTCGATAATGGCGCTAAAAACTTGACACGACCAAAATATTGATGTCTTCTCCCAAATGCAGGAGTGTCAAAGTAATAAATAACCCTGCAAGATGGGGTCGAACCATAGGGAGGTTAATTGTATAAATTATAAATGACAATAATACAACAACAATAACAATAATAACAACTACAGCAACAACAACAATAATAACAACAACACCAACAACAACAATAATAATAATAATAATAACAATAATAATAGTAGTAGTAGTATTAGTAGTAATACCAATAATAATAATAATAATAATAATAATAATAATAATAATAATAAAGAAAAAGGAGAAAAGAAAGAAGAAGAAGATGATAAGAACTTTGAGATGGAATATTAATGTAAGGATTAAACAATGATAACAATAAATGTCAAGGTTAGAGGTTCCACTAATGGTATATCAAACAAGTATAATATAATCAAGGTTAGAGGATCCACTAATGGTATGTCAAACAAGTATAGTATAAACTCTTATTATTCAAGTGGAAACCCCACACAAAGGAGGTTCCAATCAAATTATAAATTGCTAACTTGATTACATTAGTCATCTTATTTAATTAATGCTAATACTTGTAAATCTCGTCAGACATTCATGATTATAACTTATATCGGTTATACCATATAGTATGGGCTATGAAAGTACTAAGCATTTGTTATAAGAAGTGTTATACAATATAAATCTAGATTAGTCATTTAACAAGCAAAGTATTATAGAGTGAACAAGATAACAAATACAAAACATGTTAGTATCAAACATTAAAGTCCATATTGAGTTTACAGTATACTTATTCTTACACTATTAGTGTAACCTTTTCACCTTGACATAATAAACTTAGCTAAACATAATGAAAGAAAGAAAAATAAAAAAAAAATAAGAACATAAATAAGATAAAAGTTAACTAAGAAAACGAAAGGAAATAAAAGGCATAAACTTGATATTAATAAAAGCAAAACATAAGCAATACGAAAAATACAAAGAGAGAAAACAAGAGCATGATCTTGATCTAGAAACCCAGATGCCTAAATGCATGGCAAATGCCTTTTTTTATAGGCCAAAATTAGGAACTATTGATTTGATGACTAATTGATGAGTGGGTGGCCAACTCTTGACTTGGTGACAATCTTTATCTTCTCTTGTCTGCCCAAAACATCATTGATAACATCAAAATTGAAAGCACTTGAAAACATGAAAGTTGTAGGAAATTGTCTCCACTTTCTAAGGTAAAAAATTAAGGTCATTTTAACTTCTAGAACTCCAGATATGGGCCAAACACTGAACAATGCTCGGGCTGGAGGATAAATTCGGACTTCTTTATTGTTGCTACAACTTGGACTCGAAACTGACCTTTTTAAATCTTGGGCTCCTATGAAAGTTGTAGGCCTCTGTCTTACCTTTCCATCCATATAAAGTATACCTAAATCTGAGATCTACAGCTCTAGATATGACCCAATTACCGAACAATGTTCCGGTTTGGACTCCACCGGCATCTCTTTTCTAAGTTTGGTCATATCTTTGTCCTTTCGATTTCAGTTTTTATATTCATCAATCAATCCTTTCATTTATGTGATAGACCTGCATTTAAAATAAACATTTACCACAAATTAAAGGTATCTTATATTATTAGATATGTTATTATAAAACATGTTTTAATTAAGGAGTTATTGATACTTCGAGTGCAAAATAATGATACAAAACCTTGATAAAAAATAAACTTTTAAGTACTAATCAAACCATAAAAAGGTTAGTTGTATAAATTATAGATAACAATAATACAACAATAACAATACTAATAATAGTAATAATAATAGTAATATTAAAGAAGAAGAAGAAGTTGATGAGAACTTTGAGATGGAAGATTAACGTAAGGATTAAATAATGATAACAACAAATGTCAAAGTTAGAGGATCCACTAATGGTATGTAAAACAAGTATAGTATAAACTCTTATTATTCAATTGGAAACTACACACAAAGGAGATTCCTATCAGATTATAAATTGTTAACATAATTACATTAGTTATCTTATTCGATTAATGCTAATACTTATAAATGTTAACAAGCATTCATGATTATAACTTATGTTAACAACAAATCAAGTTCTTTTCATAGCACAGGTGTCGGTTATACCATACAATATGGGTTATAAAAGTGACAAGTATTTGTTGTACTAAGTGTTATATAGCATAAATTTAGATTAACCATTTATCAAGCAAAGTATTTAAAGTGAACAAGATAACAAATATAAAACATGTTAGTATCAAACATTAAGGTCCATATTAAGTTTATATTATACTTATTCTTACACTATTAGTGTAACCTTTTCACTCAGACATAATAAACTTAGCTCAACATAATGAAAGACAGAAACATAAATAAACAAAATAAGAACATAAATAAGATAAAAGTTAATTAAGTAAAGGAAAGGAAATGAAAGGCATAAACTTGATATTAATGAAACAAAACTAAAGCAATACAAAAAGAGAAACCAAGAGCATGATCTTAATCTGGAAACCAGGATGCTTAAATCCATGGTAAATGCCTCCTTTTATAGGCCAAAATTTAGAACTATTAATTTGATAAATAATTGATGAGTGGGTGGTCTGATTAGTACTTAAAAATGCATTTTTATCAAGGTTTTATATCATTATTTTGCACTTGAAGTATCAGTAACTTCTTAACTGAAGCATATTTTATAATAACATATCTAATAATATAAGATACCTTTAATTTGTGGTAAATGTTAATTTTAAATCCAGGTCTATCACATAAATAAAATGATTGATTGATGAATTTAAGAACTGAAATTGAAAGGACAAAGAGATGGTCAAACTTAGAAAAGAAATGCTGGTGCAGTCCAAACCGGACTACTGTTAAGTGAATGGGTCATATCTGAAGCTATAGATCTCGGATTTAGGTTTACTTTATATGGATAGAAAGGTAAGACATAGGCCTATAATTTTCATGGGAGCCCAATATTTACAAAGGTCATTTTCAAGTCTAAATTATAGCAACAATAAAGAAGTCTGAATCTATCCTACAACCCGAATACTATTCAGTATTTTACACAAGAAAGCGGAGATAATTTCCTACAACTTTTATGTTTTTAAGTAGCTCTAATTTTGTTGTTATCAATGACGTTTTGGGCAGACAAGAGAAGATAAGGATTGTCACTAAGTCAAGAGTTGGTCACCTACTCATCAATTAGTCATCAAATCAATAGTTCCCAATTTTGGCCTATAAAAGGAGGCATTTTCCATGCATTTAGGCATCTTGGTTTCTAGATCAAAATCATGCTCTTGCTTTCTCTCTTTGTATTTTTTGTAATGTTTATGCTTTGCTTTCATTAATATTAAGTTTATGCCTTTCATTTCCTTTCCTTTACTTAGTTAACTTTTATGTTCTTATTTTGTTTATCTATTTTGCTTTCTTTCATTATGTCTAGCTAAGTTAATTATGTCAAGGTGAAAAGGTTACACTAATGGTGTGAGAATAAGTATAATGTAAACTTAATATGGACTTTAATGTTTGATACTAACATGTTTTGTATTTGTTATCTTGTTCACTCTTTAATACTTTGCTTGTTAAATGACTAATCTTGATTTATGTTGTATAGCACTTGGTACAACAAATGCTTAGCATTTTCATAGCCTATATTATATGGTATAACCGACACTTGAGCTATGAAACGAACTTGATTTGTTGTTAACATAAGTTATAATTATGAATGCTTGACAGGAACTTGATTTGTTGTTAACATAAGTTATAATCATGAATGCTTGATGAGATTTACAAGTATTAGCATTAATCGAATAAGATGACTAATGTAATCATGTTAACAATCTATAATCTAATTGGAACGTCCTTTATGTGTGGTTTCCAATTGAATAATAAGAGTTTATACTATACTTGTTTGATATACCATTAGTGAAACCTCTAACCTTGACATTTGTTATTATCATTGTTTAATCTTTACATTAATATTCCATCTCCAAGTTCTCATCTTCTTCTTCTTCTTCTCTTTCTTTTTCTCTACTACTACTACTACTACTACTACTATTGTTGTTGTTGTTATTGTTGTTGTTGTTATTGTTATTGTTGTTGTTGTTGTTGTTGTTGTTGTTATTGTGATTGTGATTGTGATTGTTGTTGTTGTTGTTATTGTTATTGTTATTGTTATTGTTATTGTTATTGCTATTGTTGTTGTTTATAATTTGTACAATTAACCTCCTTGTGGATCGACCCCAGTCTTGCCGGGTTATTTATTACTTCGACACTCCTGCACTTGGGAGAAGATATCAATCTTTTAGTCGTGTCAACTTTAAATCAGGTTTTGGTAGTTGAATAGTTAGAGGTATTGACTCAATTGATCGTAGTGGTAATTCTTCAATTTTTGGTCTTCAATTACTTGTCTTTGGTTCTTTCTAAAAATAAACCATTTGTAAATCTTTAGATTCATTAAACTCAATTTCACTAAAAGTATTTTCAAATTAATCATAAACTAATTTTTCAATAAAATCTACTTACTATAAATCATTATCATCTTCAGGTTACGTACAAATATTAAAAATATTTATCTTCAATGTCATATTTTTAAAAGATAACTTCATCAGTCCATTCTTGTTTGGTTAAAAAAACTTTTTTTTCACATTCATTTTTCTCTTCACGGTGCACAAGTCTTTCAAAAATTTAACATTAAAAGATACATGTCTAATAGTATCCAATAAAGGTATATTGATCCTTACATGTTTGAAAGTTTTAAAGATTTTAGAATTATAATTGACTTTTATTTATTTGGTCATGACATAAGGAAATGAAAGTGCTAGTGGGGAATTGATTAGTACTTAAAAGTGCATTTTTATCATGGTTTTATATCATCATTTTGCACTTGAAGTATCAATAACTCCTTAACCAAAGCATGTTTTATAATAATATATATAATAATATAAGATACCTTTAATTTATGGTAAATGTCTATTTTTAATGCAGGCCTATCACATAAATGAAAGGATTGATTGATGACTTGAAGAACTTAAATTGCAAGGATAAAGAGATGGCCAAACTTAGAAAAGAGATGTCGGTGCAATCCAAACCGGAACACTGTTCGGTAAATGGGTCATATCTGGAGCTATATATCTCAGATTTAGGTCCAATTTATATGGATGGAAAGGTAAGACATAGGCCTACAACTTTCATATGGAGCCCAAGATCTAAAAAGGCCATTATCAAGTCCAAATTGTAGAAACAACAAAGAAGCCCGAATCTGTCTTCCAGCCCGAGCACTGTTCGGTATTTTGGCCATATCTGGAGTTCTAGAAGTCCAAATGAGCTGAATTTTTTACACAAGAAAGCTGAGACAATTGCCTACAACTTTCATGTTTGCAACTGGCTCCAGTTTTGACGTTATCAATGACGTTTTGGGCAGACAAGAGAAGATAAGGATTGTCACCAAGTCAAAAGTTGGCCACCCACTTATCAATTAGTCATCAAATCAATAGTTCTCAATTTTGGCCTATAAAAGGAGGCATTTGCCATGCATTTAGGCATCTTGGTTTCCAGATCAAGATCATTCTCTTCCTTTCTCTCTTTGTATTTTTTATGCTTTGTTTTCATTAATATTAAGTTTATGCCTTTCATTTCCTTTCCTTTACTTAGTTAACTTTTATGTTCTTATTTTGTTTATCTATTTTGCTTTCTTTCATTATGTCTAGCTAAGTTAGTTATGTCAAGGTGAAAAGGTTACACTAATGGTGTAAGAATAAGTATAGTGTAAACTTAATATGGACTTTAATGTTTGATACTAACATGTTTTATATTTGTTATCTTGTTCACTCTTTAATACTTTGCTTGTTAAATGATTAATCTTGATTTATGTTGTATAACACTTGGTACAACAAATGCTTGGCACTTTCATAGCCCATAATGTATGGTATAACCGACACCTGAGCTATGAAAGGAACTTGATTTGTTGTTAACATAAGTTATAATTATGAATGCTTGACGAGATTTACAAGTATTAGCATTAATTGAATAAGATGACTAATGTAATCATGTTAACAATATATAATCTGATTGGAACCTCCTTTGTGTGTGGTTTCCAATTCAATAATAAGAGTTTATACTATACTTGTTTGATATACCATTAGTGGAACCTCTAACCTTGACATTTGTTATTATTATTGTTTAATCCTTACATTAATTTTCCATCTCCACGTTCTCATCATCTTCTTCGTCTTCGCTTTCTTTATTATTATTTTTATTACTACTACTACTACTACTATTATTATTATTATTATTATTATTATTATTATTACTATTGTTGTTGTTGTTATTGTTGTTTTATAATTGTTGTTTATAATTTGTACAATTAACCTCCCTGTGGTTCGACCCCGGTCTTGCCGGGTTATTTATTACTTCGACACTCCTGCACTTGGGAGAAGACATCAATCTTTTAGTCGTGTCAAGTTTTTGGCGCCGTTGCCGGGGAGGTAAGTTCTTGTATAAATTATAGTATTTATTTTATTTTCTCTTTTCACTTTTCTTGTATATAACTTTGTTTCTTTTCTTTTGTTTCTTTTTATTTTGTTTTCTTCCTCCTTCTTTTGCTTTCTTGTTCTTCTTTTTATTTTATTCCTACACGTGCATGAGAGTGTGGTCACGTACATCAAGTGGTAGACTTTGTAGGGTATCCTCATCATTTTCAGAAAATATGGCCGAAGAAGATAATCAATCACTTCATAATGAGAATAATGAGAATAACCGTGCTAGAACACTTAGAGACCACATGAATCCCACAAGAACAAGTGCACCATCATGCATAGTTTTTCCTCCTGATGCATCTCATTTTAATTTTAAACCAGGTATTATTCAACTTTTACCTTCTTTTCATGGTTTAGAATTGGAAAATCTATACTTGCATTTAAGGGAATTTGAGGAGGTGTGCAACACATATAATAACTTAAATTGTAGCATGAACACCATTCTTTTTTCATTAAAAGATAAAGCTAAAACATGGCTACAAAATTTGAGACCAGGATCCATTCATGCTTGGGATGAAATGCAACAACAGTTTTTAAAGAAGTTTTTCCCATCTCATAGAACAAACTCTTTCAAAAGACAAATCACCACTTTCACTCAAAAACCAGGAGAAACATTTTACAAATGTTGGGATAGGTATCGAGACTTGCTTAGTACTTGCCCTCATCATGGTTTTGAAACATGGAGATTGGTTTCACATTTCTATGAAGGGTTAACACCTAAAGATAGGCAAATGGTTGAATTGATGTGCAATGGAACTTTTGAAGATAAAAACCCTAATGAAGCAATGGAGTACTTAGACTTGTTAGCTGAAAATGCTCAAAATTGGGACACTGCGGGTACTTATGAGGCACCGAGTAAAACTCAACCTCACACATCTAGTGGAGGCATGTACAACCTTAGGGAAGATCATGACCTTCAAGCCAAGTTTGCATCTTTAGCTAGAAAAGTCGAGGCACTAGAATTGAAAAAGAGTGGTCAATTAAAATCTGTTGAAAACATTGTGTGTCAAATCTGTGAAACAAATGAACACTCAACCAGTAACTGTCCAACCTTGCCTTCTTTTAAGGAATGTCTCCATGAACAAGCCCATGCTTTAAATAGTTTTCAAAGGGCCAACCACAACCCATACTCCCAAACATACAACCTTGGTTGGAGAAATCACCCTAATTTCAATTGGAAGAGTGAGAACAACAATGCACAAACTTCACAACCACCGTTTCAAGCACACCACAATTTCCAAAATTCTCATGGATATGCACCTCCTTATGCTCCACCTCCTAGAAGAAATCTTGAGGAAACATTGCATGCATTCATTGAAAAGCAAGAGACAATCAATACTCAACTTGCTCAAAACATGACAGATTTTAAAGATACTCTTGCAAAATTAACATCTGCTCTCAGTTTCCAAGAGAAAGGTAAGTTTCCATCTCAACCACAACAAAATCCTAAGGGGCAATACAATGCAAATGCAAGTAGTTCCGGAAGCCAACACATGGATCAAGTCAAATCAGTCACTACTCTGCGCAGTGGTAAGGTTATTGAAAAACCTTCTCTTGAACCTTATGAGAAAGATGATGAGTCAATCTCTGAGGGTAAGGAAGAGGATGAATCTGAAAATTGCAAAGAAACGACTGATTCACCGCCAGCACTTCCATTTCCTCAAGCCATGACCAAACAAAGGAAAGTTAATCACAACTCTGAAATCTTTGAAACTTTCAAACAGGTAAGGATCAATATACCTTTGCTGGAAGCTATTAAACAGGTTCCTTCCTATGCTAAATTTTTGAAAGATCTATGCACTGTGAAGAGGAAACTGAATGTGAAAAAGAAAGCCTTTCTAGCCGAACAAGTAAGTGCTATTCTTCTGAATAATAATGCTTTGAAATATAAAGACCCTGGTTGTCCTACAATTTCTTGCTTTATTGGAGAGCATAAAATTGAAAGAGCCTTACTTGATCTTGGTGCTAGTGTGAATTTACTTCCATATTCAGTTTTTCAGAGTCTCAATCTAGGTGAGTTAAAACCAACTTCTATATCTCTTTTACTTGCCGATAGATCTGTAAAAGTGCCTAGAGGAATAATTGAAGATGTGTTAGTACAAGTCGATAAATTCATTTATCCTGTGGATTTTATTGTCTTGGACACAGAACCTGTTGAAGCATGTAATTCATTTCCTGTTATTTTAGGACGTCCATTTCTTGCAACTTCTAATGCATTGATTAATTATAGGAATGGGCTGATGAAGCTATCATTTGGAAACATGACATTGGAGATGAATATTTTCAACATTTGCAAGCAATCTGGAGATGATAATGATTTACAAGAAGTAGATCATATTGAGGAATTAGTTTATGATCAACTTGAATCTACTTTAAGTAAAAATGAATTGGATGAAACTGAAGATTTGCAAATGATTTATTCTGAGGAAGAAATCATGGATGAAACAAGCACCGAAAATGTTGATGCGAATCTTTTATCAACAGTGACAACAGATTTGACATCTAACATCACACCAATCGATGATTACTTTTCTAACGAATCCTTACTTTCTCTTAGTCCAATGCCTTGGTATGATCAAAATATCAATTTTCTTGCTTTAGGAGATTTGCCAGCTGATTGGAGTACCCAAGAAAAAGAAAAGTTTTTGAACGAAGTGAAGAATTTTTATTGTGATGACCCTAACTTATTGAAATATTGTCCTGATCAAATATTTCAAAGATTCATTCCGGACAATGAGGTAAGTAGTGTCATTAAACTTTGTCATTTTGAAGCATGTGGAAGTTATTTCTCGTCAAAAAAGACAGCTGCAAAAATCTTTCAAAATGGATTTTATTGGCCCACCATGTTCAAGGACACGCATGCATTCTGCAAAACTTGTGAAAATTGTCAAAAGATTGATACTGGTCAAAAAGTTTTGTTTTATGATTCTCAACTCTATGCAGTCCCTAGAGAGCTAAGATCAAGATGGAACAATCCTTATGGGGCCTGTGATATTGAGAATACAATGAATGACAATATTTTTAAGGAAAATGGACATCGTTTGAAAGCTTACTTTGATAATTTTCCTAGTGAAAATGAATCAACTGGTTTGAATGATCTTGTAGATAAAGGTTGATTATTTTGTTTTTCTTACATTGTTTTTGTGTTTCTTTTTAAGTGATTTTTGCTAGTTTCGCTCACCCCGGTCAAATGGCGGCTAACGGTACTCCGTGACTTAAGTCGGTTCTTTTAGTTTCCCATAATAACTGATATCTGTGTATATATTTGTGCAATTCTTTGAATCTTTCTTCCAATTCTCATTTTAAAATGGACACTAATCTTGAAAAATTGAAAAAGTATTTTCCCGCTCTGCCTCAGAATGCGATTACAAAAATTTACCGTGCTAAATGTGCAAGATTGAGATTGTTAATGAATCATGGAATTCCTGAAGATATTCGCTGGTTGATTGAAGCAAAGGTCCGATTATCAGGTGAGTCCTCTAACTTCATTTCACACATGCCTGGAACAGGTAAAAGCACTTTTGCAAAGAAGCGTCGTGCAAAACGACTGGATGTCTGTCATCGATGTGCTAGATGGACTTGTAATACACAATATCGTTCTTTAAGAATGGTATCTATAAATCGTGAAGATAAAATACAATTCATTAAGGATGGCCTGAGTAAGGAGTCTTTAGATAATCTTCTATTGACTCTTGAGACGCATCCTAGTGGAGATGTGCATCGTGCAATTCATGATTTATGGCCACTATTTCATAAAGAACATGATAGACTTAGTCTTGGGAATCTGACTAAAAAAGACCCTGTTTGCTAGTTGACACGACGAAAAGATTGATGTCTTCTCCCAAGTGCAGGAGTGTCGAAGTAATAAATAACCCGGCAAGACCGGGGTCGAACCACAGGGAGGTTAATTGTACAAATTATAAATAACAATAATACAACAACAATAACAATAACAATAACAACAATAATAATAATAACAATAATAATAATAATAATAATAATAATAATAATAATAATAATGATAGTAGTAGTAGTAGTAGTAGTAATAATAATAATAATAATAATAATAAAGAAAGAGAAGAAGAAGAAGATGATAAGAACTTGGAGATGGAAAATTAATGTAAGGATTAAACAATAATAATAACAAATGTCAAGGTTAGAGGTTCCACTAATGGTATATCAAACAAGTATAGTATAAACTCTTATTATTGAATTGGAAACCACACACAAAGGAGGTTCCAATCAGATTATATATTGTTAACATGATTACATTAGTCATCTTATTCAATTAATGCTAATACTTGTAAATCTCGTCAAGCATTCATGATTATAACTTATGTTAACAACAAATCAAGTGCCTTTCATAGCTCAGGTGTCGGATATACCATACATTATGGGCTATGAAAGTGCCAAGCATTTGTTGTACCAAGTGTTATACAACATAAATCAAGATTAGTCATTTAACAAGCAAAGTATTAAAGAGTGAACAAGATAACAAATATAAAACATGTTAGTACCAAACATTAAAGTCCATATTAAGTTTACATTATACTTATTCTTACACCATTAGTGTAACCTTTTCACCTTGACATAACTAACTTAGCTAGACATAATGAAAGAAAGCAAAATAGATAAACAAAATAAGAACATGAAAGTTAACTAAGTAAAGGAAAGGAAATGAAAGGCATAAACTTAATATTAATGAAAGCAAAGCATAAACATTACAAAAAATACAAAGAGAGAAAGGAAGAGCATGATCTTGATCTGGAAACCAAGATGCCTAAATGCATGGCAAATGCCTCCTTTTATAGGCCAAAATTGGGAACTATTGATTTGATGACTAATTGATAAGTGGGTGACCAACTTTTGACTTGGTGACAATCCTTATCTTCTCTTGTCTGCCCAAAACGTCATTGATAACGTCAAAATTGGAGCCAGTTGAAAACATGAAAGTTGTAGGCAATTGTCTCAGCTTTCTTGTGTAACAAATTCAGCTCATTTGGAATTCTAGAACTCCAGATATGGCCAAAATACCGAATAGTGCTCGAGCTGGAAGACAGATTCGGGCTTCTTTGTTGTTGCTACAATTTGGACTTGATAATGGCCTTTTTAGATCTTGGGCTCCATATGAAAGTTGTAGGCCTATGTCTTACCTTTCCATCCATATAAATTGGACCTAAATCTGAGATCTGTAGCTCCAGATATGACCCAATTACCGAATAGTGTTCTGGTTTGGATTGCACCGATATCTCTTTTCTAAGTTTGGCCATCTCTTTATCCTTGCAATTTAAGTTCTTCAAGTCATCAATCAATCTTTTCATTTATGTGATAGGCCTGCATTAAAAATAGACATTTACCATAAATTATAGGTATCTTATATTATTAGATACATTATTATAAAACATATTTAAGTTAAGGAGTTATTGATACTTCAAGTGCAAAATGATGATATAAAACCATGATAAAAATGCACTTTTAAGTACTAATCATCCATCTAGCACATCGATGACAGACTTTCAGTCGTTTTGCACGACGTTTCTTTGCAAAAGTGCTTTTACCTGTTCCAAGTATGTGTGAAATGAAGGAGTTAGAGGACTTACCTAATAATCGGACCTTTGCTTCAATCAACCAGCGAATATCTTCAGGAATTCCATGATTCATTAACAATCTCAATCTTGCACATCTAGCATGGTAAATTTTTGTAATCGCATTCTGAGGTAGAGCGGGAAAATACTTTTTCAATTTTTCAAGATTAGTGTCCATTTTCAAATGAGAATTGGAAGAGAGATTCAAAGAATTGCACAAATATATACATAGATATCAGTTATTATGGGAAACTAAAAGAACCGACTTAAGTCACGGAGTACCATTATCCGCCATTTGACCGGGGTGAGAGAAACTATCAAAAATCACTCAAAAAGAAACAAAAGAAAAATCAATCTTTATATATAGGATCACCCAATTCAATAGAGTCATTTTCAACTGAAAAATTATCAAAGTAAACTTTCAAACGATGTCCATTTACCTTGAAAACATTGTCATTCTTTGGATTCTCGATGTCATAGGCCCCATATGGATACACATGTTTCACAATAAAAGGACCGCTCCATCTTGATCTTAATTTTTCAGGAAATAAATGCAGTCGAGAATTATAAAGCAAGACTTTTTGACCAACATTGAATGTTTTTCTCAGTATTTTCTTGTCATAAAACTCTTTAATTCTTGCTTTATGAATTCTTGAATTTTCATATGCATCATTTCTTATTTCCTCAAGCTCATTTATTTGTAATTTTTGCAGTTGACTAGCATCATCCAGATTTGAATTGAAAGCTTTAATAGCCCAATAAGCTTTATGTTCAAGTTCCATAGGCAAGTGACAAGGTTTTCCATAGACTAGTCTATAAGGTGAGATACCTAATGATGTTTTATAAGCAGTTCGATAAGCCCAAAGTGCATCATTAAGTCTTAAAGACCAATCTTTCCTATTAGGGTTCATTGTTTTCTCCAAAATATGTTTTATCTCCCTATTAGCAAGCTCTACTTGTCCACTTATTTGAGGGTGATAAGGGGTGGCAACTTTGCGTGTGATTCCATATTTCTTCATTAAAGACTCAAATGACTTGTTGCAAAAATGTGTTCCACCATCACTTATTATGGCTCGAGGGACTCCAAATTGACTCAAAATATTTTCTTTCAAAAACTTTATCACTGTTTTGTGATTATTGTTTCGACTTGGAATTGCCTCTATCCATTTTGAAACATAATCTACTGCGACTAATATGTACAAGAAACCAAATGATGGAGGGAATGGACTCATGAAATCTATACCCCAGCAGTCAAAGATCTCAGTGACAATAATAGGATTCAAAGGCATCATGTGATGTTTTGAAATAGATCCCAACTTTTGACAATTTTCACAAGACTTGTAGAATGCATGTGAGTCTTTGAACATGATGGGCCAATAAAATCCACTTTGTAAGATTTTTGCAGTTGTCTTTCTTGATGAGAAATGGCCCTCACATGCCTCAGAATGACAAAATTTAATGACACTCTCATTGTCAGGAATGCATCTTCAAAATATTTGATCAGGACAATATTTGAATAAATAAGGGTCATCCCAATAAAAGTTCTTCACTTCGTTCAAGAACTTTCTTTTATCTTGGGAACTCCAATGAGCTGGCAATTGTCCTGAAACAAGAAAATTGACAATATTAGCAAACCAAGGCATTGTAGAGACAGAAAGTAAAGATTCATCGGAAAAGTAGTCATCGATTGGTGTGATGTCAGTTTTCGAATCTGTTGTCAATCTTGACAAGTGATCTGCAACAACATTTTCACTGCCTTTCTTATCTTTGATTGTGATATCAAATTCTTAAAGTAACAAAATCCATCACACCAATCTAGCCTTAGAATCTTTCTTAGAAAGAAGATATTTCAATGCTGCATGATCACTAAAAACAACAACAGGTGAGCCAACAGGATAAGACCTGAATTTTTCACATGCAAATACTACTGCAAGTAATTCTTTTTCAGTGGTGGTATAATTCATTTGAGCACTATTTAAAGTTTTACTTGCATAGTAAATTACTTAAGGTTTCTTATCTTTTCATTGTCCCAAAACAGCACCTACAACATAATCACTAGCATCACACATTATTTCAAAAGGTAATGACCAATCGGGAGGTTGAATGATAGGAGCACAAGTAAGCAAGTTTTTAAGTTTAACAAAGGCTTCTTCAACATGTTCAGTCCATTCAAAAATAGTATCCTTTATTAGAAGGTTACTTAAAGGCTTAGATATTACACTAAAATCTTTAATGAACCTTCTATAAAAACCAGCATGTCTTAGGAATGATCTAACATCTTTAATAGATTTTGGTGTTGGCAATTTTGCAATTAACTTTTTTTAGATTTATCAACCTCAATTCCTTTTGATGAAACAATGTACCAAGTACAATGCCATTTGTTACCATAAAGTGACATTTTTTCCAATTTAGTACAAGATTCTTCTCTTCACACCTGGTCAAAATCTTTTCTAAGTTAGTCAAACAATCATCAAATGAATCGCCAAAAACAGAAAAATCATCCATGAAAATCTCAAGAAAATATTCAACCATATCACTAAATATACTAAGCATGCATCTTTGAAATATGGCTGGTGCATTATATAATCCAAAAGGCATCATTCGATATGCAAAAGTACCAAATGGACATGTGAAAGTAGTTTTCTCTTGATCTTCCAATGCAATTTCAATTTGGTTGTAACCCCTATTAGGGTTCACTGTTTTCTCCAAAATATGTTTGATCTCCCTATTAGCAAGCTCTACTTGTCCACTTGTTTGAGGGTGATAAGGGGTGGCAACTTTGTGTGTGATTCCATATTTCTTCATTAAAGACTCAAATGGCTTGTTGCAGAAATGTGTTCCACCATCACTTATTATGGCTCGAGGGACTCCAAATCGACTCAAAATATTTTCTTTCAAAAACTTTATCACTGTTTTGTGATCATTGTTTCGACTTGGAATTGCCTCTATCCATTTTGAAACATAATCTACTGCGACTAATATGTATAAGAAACCAAATGATGGAGGGAATGGGCCCATGAAATCTATACCCCAACAGTCAAAGATCTCAATGACAATAATAGGGTTTAAAGGCATCATGTGACGTTTTGAAATAGATCCCAACTTTTGACAATTTTCACAAGACTTGCAGAATGCATGTGAGTCTTTGAACATGGTGGGCCAGTAAAATCCACTTTGTAAGATTTTTGCAGTTGTCTTTCTTGATGAGAAATGGCCCCCACATGCCTCAGAATGACAAAATTTAATGACACTACTTACCTC
This sequence comes from Populus euphratica, assembly GCF_000495115.2. Taxonomy (NCBI): domain Eukaryota; kingdom Viridiplantae; phylum Streptophyta; class Magnoliopsida; order Malpighiales; family Salicaceae; genus Populus; species Populus euphratica. Next base: position 63,339 of record NW_011500800.1, on the reverse strand, counting down.
ATTGTCAGGAATGCATCTTCGAAATATTTGATCAGGACAATATTTGAATAAATAAGGATCATCCCAATAAAAGTTCTTCACTTCGTTCAAAAACTTTCTTTTATCTTGGGTATTCCAATGAGCTGGCAATTGTCCTGAAACAAGAAAATTGACAATATTAGCAAACCAAGGCATTGTAGAGACAGAAAGTAAAGATTCATCAGGAAAGTAGTCATCGATTGGTGTGATGTCAGTTTTCGAATCTGTTGTCAATCTTGACAAGTGATCTGCGACAACATTTTCGCTGCCTTTCTTATCTTTGATTGTGATATCAAATTCTTGAAGTAATAAAATCCACCGCACCAATCTAGCCTTGGAATCTTTCTTAGAAAGAAGATATTTCAATGCTGCATGATCACTAAAAACAACAACAGGTGAGCCAACAAGATAAGATCTGAATTTTTCACATGCAAATACTACTGCAAGTAATTCTTTTTCAGTGGTGGTATAATTCATTTGAGCACTATTTAAAGTTTTACTTGCATAGTAAATTACATAAGGTTTCTTATCTTTTCTTTGTCCCAAAACAGCACCTACGGCATAATCACTAGCATCACACATTATTTCAAAAGGTAATGACCAATCGGGAGGTTGAATGATAGGAGCACAAGTAAGCAAGTTTTTAAGTTTAACAAAGGCTTCTTCACAATGTTCAGTCCATTCAAAAATAGTATCCTTTGTTAGAAGGTTACTTAAAGGCTTAGATATTACACTAAAATCTTTGATGAACCTTCTATAAAAACCAGCATGTCCCAGGAATGATCTAACATCTTTAAGAGATTTTGGTGTTGGCAAGTTTGCAATTAACTCAATTTTAGATTTGTCAACCTCAATTCCTTTTGATGAAACAATGTGACCAAGTACAATGCCGTTTGTTACCATAAAATGACATTTTTCCCAATTCAGCACAAGATTCTTCTCTTCACACCTGGTTAAAACCTTTCCTAAATTAGTCAAACAATCATCAAATGAATCGCCAAAAACAGAAAAATCATCCATGAAAATCTCAAGAAAATGTTCAACCATATCGCTAAATATACTAAGCATGCATCTTTGAAATGTGGCTGGTGCATTACATAATCCAAAAGGCATCCTTCGATATGCAAAAGTACCAAATGGACATGTGAAAGTAGTCTTTTCTTGATCTTCCAATGCAATTTCAATTTGGTTGTAACCCGAATAGCCATCTAGGAAACAATAAAATTCATGACCTGCAACTCTTTCTAGGATTTGATCCATGAAAGGTAAAGGAAAATGATCTTTTCTAGTCATTGAATTAAGTTTCCTATAGTCAATGCACATGCGCCAACCAGTAACAGTTCTAGTGGGAATTAACTCATTGTTCTCATTTGTTATCACAGTGACTCCAGATTTCTTGGGTACAACTTGGGTAGGACTTACCCATTTGTTGTCAGAAATAGGATAAATGATTATATTATCTAGAAGCTTAATGACTTCATTTTTCACATTAGGATTTAGCCTTTATTGCATTTCTCTAGAGGGTTTAGCATTTTCCTCTAAATAAATTCTGTGTGTATAAATCAAAGGACTAATTCCTTTTATATCATCTATGGTCCATCCTAATGCATTTTTGTGCATTTTCAGAGTTTGTAATAACTTACCTTCTTGATGTGCATTAAGTTTGGAAGAGATTATTACCGGAAAAGTTTCATTTTCTCCCAAAAATGAGTATTTGAGATTGTATGGCAACGACTTCAAATCAGGTTTTGGTGGTTGAACACTTGAAGGTATGGACTTAATTGATCGTGGTGGCAATTCCTCAATTTGTGGCCTTCAATTACTTGTCTTTGATTCTTCTTGAAAATAAATCATTTGCAAATCATCAGATTCATCAATCTTAATTTCACTAGAAGTGGTTAGAAATTGAATATGAATTAATTTTTAGTAAAGTCCACTTCCACTTCTTGTAAATCATTATCATCTCTAGGTTGCTTGCAAATGTTGAAAATATTCATCTCCAATGTCATGTTTCCAAATGATAGCTTCATCAGTCCATTCCTACAATTAATCAATGCGTTAGAAGTTGCAAGAAATGGATGTCCTAAAATAACAGGAAATGAATTACATGCTTCAAAAGGTTTTGTGTCCAAGACAATAAAATCCACATGATAAATGAATTTATCGACTTGTACTAACACATCTTTGACTATTCCTCTACGCACTTTTATAGATCTATCGGCAAGTAAAAGAGTTATAGAAGTTGGTTTTAACTCACCTAGATTGAGACTCTAAAAAACTGAATATGAAAGTAAATTCACATTAGCACCGAGATCAAGTAAGACTCTTTCAATTTTATGCTTTCCAATAAAGCAAGAAATTGTAGGAACACCAGGGTCTTTATATTTCAAAGTATTATTGTTCTGAAGAATGACACTTACTTGTTCGGCTAGAAAGGCTTTCTTTTTCACATTCAGTTTCCTCTTCACAATACATAGATCTTTCAAAAATTTAGTATAGGAAGGAACCTGTTTAATAGCATCCAGCAAAGGTATATTGATTCTTACCTGTTTGAAAGTTTCAAAGATTTTAGAGTTGTGATTGACTTTTCTTTGTTTGGTCATGGCTTGAGGAAATGGAAGTGCTGACGGAGAATCAGTCTTTTCTTTGCAATTTTCATATTCAACCCCTTCCTTACCCTCAGAGATTGACTCATCATCTTTCTCATAAGGTTTAAGAGAGGGTTTTTCAATAACCTTACCACTACAAATATGGGCCAAACACTAAACATTGTTCGGGTTACAGGACAGATTCAGACTTCTTTGTTGTTGCTACAATTTGGACTTATATCTTGGGCTCCCATAATAGTTGTTGGCTTATATCTTAACTTTCTATTTATATAAAGTAGACTTAAATCCGAGATCTACAGCTCTAGATATAATCCAATTACCAAATAGAGTTACAGTTTGGACTACACCAGTATCTCTTTTCTAAGTTTAGCCATCTCTTTGTCCTTTCAATTTCAATTCTTAAACTCATCAATGAATTTTTACCACAAATTAAAGGTATCTTATATTATTACACATGTTACTATAAAACATGTTTTAGTTAATGAGTTATTGATACTTGACATAACCAAAAGATTGACGCCTTCGCCCAAGTGCAGGAGTGTCAAAGTAATAAATAACCTGATAAGACCAAGATCAAACCACAGGTAGGTTAATTGTACAAATTATAGATAACAATAAAACAACAACAACAACAACAATAATAATAATAGTTGTAGTAGTAGTAATAGTAGTAATATTAATAGTAATAGTAGTAATAGTAGTAATAATAATAATAATAATAATAATAATAATAATAAAGAAGAAGAAGAAGTTGATGAGAACTTTGAGATGAAAGATTAACGTAAAGATTAAACAATGATAACAACACATATCAAGATTAGAGGAACCACTAATAGTATGTTAAACAAGTATAGTATAAACTTATTATTTAATTGAAAACCACACACAAAGTAGGTTTCAATCAGATTATAAATTGTTAACATAATTGCATTAGTTATCTTATTCGATTAATGCTAATAATTGTAAATCTCGTCAGGAATTCATTATTATAACTTCTGTTAACAACAAATAAAATTTCTTTTATAGCTCAGGTGTTAGTTATACCATACAGTATGGGCTATGAAAGTGCCAAGCATTTGTTGTACCAAGTGTTATACAACAAAAATCTAGATTAGTCATTTGACAAGCAAAGTATTAAAGAGTGAACAAGATAACAAATATAAAACACGTTAGTATCAAACATTAAAGTCCATGTTAAGTTTACACTATACTTATTCTTACACCATTAGTGTAATCTTTTCACATTGACATAATAAACTTAACTAAACATAATGAAAGAAAGAAAAATAAACAAACAAGATAAGAACATAAATAAGATAAAAGTTAACTAAGTAAAGGAAATGAAATGAAAGGCATAAACAAGATATTAATGAAAATAAAACTTAAGCATTATAAAAATACAAAGAGAGAAAGCAAAAGCATGATCTTGATCTGGAGACCAAAATGCCTAAATGTATGGCAAATACCTCCTTTTATAGGCCAAAATTAGGAACTATTTATTTGATGACTAATTGATGAGTGGGTGGTCAACTCTTGACTTGGTGACAATCCTTATCTTCTCTTATCTGCCCAAAACGCCATTGATAACATCAGAATTGGAACCACTTGAAATATAAAAGTTGTAGGAAATTATCTTAGCTTTTTAGATAGAAAAAATGGAGGTCATTTGGACTTTTAGAACTCCAAATATGAGCCAAGCACTGAATAGTGCATGGGCTACATGACAGATTCACACCTCCCAACTAGCTTATTACTAGTCCCTAGTAATCAAAACCTTAAAATAGAAAAATAATTTGCAAATTCCACAAAACAAGGCATTCATAATTCAACTTCCATTAATCTATCCAAAAAAACAAATTCTCATTAAATTTATATATCTACTAAATACCTCTTAAACAAGATATTAATAAACCTTTTTTTGTACTCAATATATCAACACATAATTTTTATTACTTCTTTTTGTATTTTCGGGGAGGTAAGGAAAAAAATTCTTATTCTAACCACCGTTGCAAGCACACCATAATTTCCAAAATTCTCATGGATATTCACCTCCTTATGCTCCACCTCCTAGAAGAATTCTTGAGGAAACATTACATGCATTCATTGAAAGGCAAGAGACAATCAATACTCAACTTGCTCAAAACATGACAGATTTTAAGATACTCTTGCCAAATTGACATCTGCTCTCAGTTTTCAAGAGAAAGGTAAGTTTCCAGCTCAACCACAACAAAATCCCAAGGGGCAATACAATGCAAATGCAAGCAGTTCCAGAAGCCAACACATGGATCAAGTCAAATCAGTCACTACTCTGCGCAGTGGTAAGGTTATTGAAAAACCCTCTCTTGAACCTTATGAGAAAGATGATGAATCAATCTCTGAGGGTAAGGAAGGGGTTGAATCTGAAAATTGCAAAGAAAAGACTGATTCTCCACCAGCACTTCCATTT
>NW_011500800.1:54018-55139 GCF_000495115.2 Populus euphratica | reverse complement strand
AATTACCGAATAGTGTTCCGGTTTGGATTGCACCGACATCTCTTTTCTAAGTTTGGCCATCTCTTTATCCATTCAATTTCAGTTCTTAAATTCATCAATCAATCCTTTCATTTATTAGTTGGAAGGAAAAAAATTCTTATTCTAATGTTTAAGGTTAACTTCCTTAGGTTGACAAAAAAAATACAAGAACTTACCTCCCCGAAAGCTGCGCTAAAAACTTAATGTATATGACCACTTAATGATGAGGATACCTTACAAAGTCTACCACTTAATGTATGTGATCGCACTCTCATGCACGTGTAGAAGTAGAATAAAAGGAAGAAAAAAATACAAAAAGAAGAAATAAGAGAAAAGAAACAAAGTTATATATAAGAAAAGTGAAAAGAGAAAATAAAATAAATACTATAATTTGTACAAGAACTTACCTCCCCCGCAACGACGCTAAAAAATTTACACGATCAAAAGATTGATGTCTTCTCCCAAGTGCAGGAGTGTCGAAGTAATAAATAACCTAACAAGACCGAGGTTGAACCATAGGGAAATTAATTGTATAAACATAGTAATAATAGTAATAGTAATAGTAATAGTAATAGTAATAGTAATAGTAATAGTAATAGTAATAGTAATAGTAATAGTAATAGTAATAGTAATAGTAATAGTAATAGTAATAGTAATAGTAATAGTAATAGTAATAGTAATAGTAATAGTAATAGTAATAGTAATAGTAATAGTAATAACAATAATAACACTAATAATAATAATAAAGAAGAAGAAGAAGAAATTGATAACGTCAGAATTGGTGACAATCCTTATCTTTTGTTGTCTGCCGAAAATGTCATTGATAATGTTAGAATTGGAACCACTTGAAACATGAAAGTTGTAGGAAATTATCTTAGCTTTCTAGAAGAAAAAAATTAGAGATCATTTGGACTTCTAGAACTCCAGATATGGGTCAAACACTAAACAGTATACGGGCCACAAGATAGATTCAGACTTCTTTGTTTTTGCTATAAGTTGAATTTGAAAATGACCTTTTTAAATTTAGGCTCCATATGAAAGTTATAGGCCTATGTCTTACCTTTCCATCCATATAAAGTAGACCTAAATCTGAGATCTACAGC
>NW_011500800.1:52428-53616 GCF_000495115.2 Populus euphratica | reverse complement strand
CAACCAGCTTATTACTAGTCCCTAGTAATCAAAGCGTTAAAATAGAAAAACAATTTGCAAGTTCCAAAAAACAAGGTATTCACCATTCAACTTTCATTAAATTTATATATCTGCTTACTACCTCTTAAACAAGATATTAATAAATATTTTTTTTATGTTCAATATATCAACACTTGAAAGAAAAAAAAATTCTTGTTCTAATGTTTAAGGTTAACTTCTTTAGGTTGAGATTTTCTTCTTCTTTTTTTTTTGTTTTGTTTTTTAAATATATATACATGTACTTAAAACATAATACATCTTTAACTCATGTAATGAGCTTTTAGCTAATGATTCCCAGACCAATTGGTCTTAAGACATTAGGTGTTGAGACACCCCTACGAGTTTAGTAACTAGGGTTGCAGATACTAATACGTAGATAGCGCAATGTTTAATTCCCTTAAGCTTTTCTCGTCAACCCATGTAACAAACATTGGACCAATAGCTCCCAATCAATTGGCCAATAGCTCCCAAGTCAGTTGACTTTAGGGTATTAGGTGTTAAAACACCCCTTCGGGCTTAATTGCTTAGGTTAGGGAGGCTACAAAACCAAACTTATCTATATTTTTATTATCATCATTTTTTTTCTTTCTTTTTTTCAAATTATATACTATCCTTTTTTCTTAGTTGTTACCTTTGACAAAACAACATCAATAATGTAATAATCCAATATGCAACCCACAATCATATGTTAAAGCTTGTGTGTGAAAATTAAGATTTAAGAATACATGTTAATGAATGTATTAACAGAATTAAGTGATAATAATGCGAGAGTTTGTAAACCTGAATATTTCAAGAGGTATATTATGATAGTTTGTAAACTAGAAAGGATTGATTGATGAATTTAAGAACTGAAATTGAAAGGACAAAGAGATGGTCAAACTTAGAAAAGAGATGTCGGTGCAATCCAAACCGGAACACTATTTGGTAATTGGGTCATATTTGGAGTTGTAGATCTCATATTTAGGTCTACTTTATATGGATGGAAAGGTAAGACATAGGCCTACAACTTTTATATGGAGCCTAAGACTTGAAAAGTCCAAATTGGAGCAATAACAAAGAAGTCTGAATCTGTCTTCCAGTCCGAGTATTGTTCAGTGTTTAGCCCATATCTAGAGTTCTAGAAGTCCAAATGAGCTGAATTTGTTACAC
>NW_011500800.1:50632-50809 GCF_000495115.2 Populus euphratica | reverse complement strand
CCCATGTTTTAGCTTTATCTTTTAATGAAAAAGGAAAAAACTTTAATATGATGATGTTCATGCTACAATTTAAATTATTATATATGTTTTAGCTTTTCTAATGCCCTTAAAGGAAAAAGCTCGTAGGGGTGTCTTAACACCTAATGCCCTAAGACCAACTGGTCTGGGAGTTATTAG
>NW_011500800.1:45165-48870 GCF_000495115.2 Populus euphratica | reverse complement strand
TTTATAATTTTTACAATTAATCTCCCTGTGGTTCGACCCCGATCTTGCCGAGTTATTTATTACTTCGACACTCCTGCACTTGGCAGAAGACATCAATCCTTTCGTCGTGTCAGTAAGCTTCGATAGCTTTTTTGCTTTCGCATACTTATGTCACAACTTGTGATCTTGACCTTTGGGAAAGTTATAGTTGCCTACTCTTTCCTATATTTTCTATTTTCTTACAAATGAAATCATGGAGCCAGCCTTATTATATTTTTTGGATTCCCCCCTAATTTGATCATGCCCTCAAGTGTTTATTTGGGTTTTCTATGGGGATGAACCTATGAGAAGAATATTTAGTTATTTACAAGTAGTTATTTTTAGGTAGAATGTTTGGAATTTCAAAGCTATTCCAAACATAGAAACCATTTTAACATCGGTTTCAAGCAAACTTGTTCTAAAGAAATTCAAGTGATTCCTATAGGCATGTTTGAAAGTTTTTGTTTTGTTATTTTGGTAAAAATATGAAGTGATGTTTTGTTGGTCAGGATGGTTCAAGCTTTAATACGAGGGTTTTAGAGAACCGAGCTTTAAAGTATTCATTTTGTTTGTTTAGATAATGGAGCTTGTTTCACTTGTGAAAGCATTGTCTACCAATTCATATTGTCGGCCTTTGATCAGAAAGGGATTGATTAGGCATGTAATATTAGCTTTGGCTATTGGCTATGAAAAAGAAAAAAAGATATTTGTAGGCTCAAAAGGAGTTTAAGGGATTTTAAGACTAAGGATCACTAGTGCTTGTTTCTAGACCTATTTTAGTCCATTAATTTCTAGACCTTGACTTGCAAAATGGTTGATTATGCCTATAAATGTCGGGTTTGGCTTTTTGTTTTTGTTTTCTTTATTTGGTTTTGAGCATCATTATATTAGTTACTTTTGTGATATGCTTAAACCTTTTGGACTATTTGGATTTTTTTTTCATGCCTCTTAGCTTTATTTTAACACTTTTAACATTAAGGATTTTTTTTTTTTGTATATTTCTCATGCTTGCCCTCTTAGTGTGGGGTGTAATCTTAGTTAGGGTTATTTTTCAAGAAAAACTCATTAGGCTTAAAAAGGGATTGCAAAAGATTTGTGAAAGGACTATTAAAGATGACTTTTTCTCATTTCAAATGCATGCATTCAAAATCGATAAAATTTGCTTTCCTTCATGCAAATATGCAAAATGGTTTCTTATTATTTATTTAGCTAAAATTCAGCTTTGAAGTCATCTTATGGTGTTTAGATTGTTCTTTAAGTTTTTCTAGGTATATGGTCACCTTTCTAGGAGATCACTTGAATTTCGAGAATTCATATGCTAGAACAAACACTAATTTAGGTTTTGCTTTTATACTGAAACTTTGATTTTTCCAGAAACTTTGAGAAAACATAAAATCATGGATGGTTTTTGGAGAAAAGGGAATGACACCAAAGAATTCTTGGTGTAGTGGTTTTATGAGTGTAAGTGTGCTCATTTAGGTGTGTTATTTGCTTGAAACAACAAAAATGAAGGTATATCATGAACACAAGAAAACATATGATCTTATTAAAAAGTATGATTCATTTGACAAAGGAAGACTTGTGGCATTATGAGTTAAATTGCCAATAAGACTAAAATAGGTCAAAATGGACATGATTAAACAAAAGGTAATAATAGGGGTAGGATCCATCTTTCAATTTGGGTACACTTCCCCTTTGGGTAGCTTCCTCGTGAAAGCTCTTGCAAGGATCTCATCGACAGTATGGACATAAAATTATGGTAGAACTTTGTCCTTTATGGATACTCCTTCAAATTCGAGTCCCTCAAGAATTCATGTTGCCCATCGATGCTTTTAAATTTCTTAGGCATTCCTCCTTTAATGCATTTACTAATCCACTGCTTGAAGCATGATTGGGTAGAGGGTTTGTACTCATGTGTGGTTAACCAACTACATAAGCCTTTTCTTGAAGGCAATACAAGTATAAATGTTATGTCCTATAGCACCAGAATGATACTCACAGCTAAGGTTTGGCTCGTATCAGTTAGAGTAAGGTGGCTACAAAGACGCTTGAGTTTCAAGAGCTACATACTTGATGCTTAGTAGTTTCTCGTATATCTCATTTAGGGGTAACGATTGTCACAATCCAAATTTTGAATTTCTAAAATAATAAATATTAATAAAAAAGGGTAAATTAAAAATAAATTTGAAAATTGGATCAAGACAACATAAATTGAAAGTTTGAGGAATAATAAATAAGAAATTATAAAGTTGGAAGTCAATTCGACTAAAACTTGAAAGAATTGATTAGTTTAAGGACTTAATTAAACTCTAAAATTAGTTTAATTAATGAAATCACGAGCCTAATTGAAGAAATATTAAAGTTTAGGGTCACTTTAGATTAAAATTACAAAAAATTAAATTCCAAGGACCGAAGTGAATAGGCTTTGATATTATATGGGGGTTGATTTTTCTAGGGGTAATTTTAAAATAATTGAAAGTTAAGGAGTCAATTAAGAACTGAATTGATTAAACTAGAAACTAAGGACTATTTTGTAAATAACGCTAAAATCCTATGGAAAAATTAAAAAAAAAAAGATTTCTTTGAATAAAAGCCCAATTGTAAAATTCAAAACTTCATAGGGACAAATTGAAGATAGCCATTCCAGTTAAGAAAACAATGTCATTTTGGAATCCACTATTTATTCTCTTCCTTCGTGGAATAAAGGAACCTGCTTGTGAAAAAAAAAAAGCACAACACCAATGGCCTCTGTCAAATCCCATCATCTCACCAAATACAAGCTAGCATGTAGACCAAATGGTCCATTATAAATCCCTAATTGCCTCAACAAACTGCACCCTCATAATACACCTCTAGGGTCAAGAAAACCCATTATCAACAAGTCAACAATGGCAAGACTGTTGGTGTCCCAATCCCAAAAAGATAAGGATTAAGTTTCTCTTAAGGTGGCTTATAAAAGCAAAGGATGTAGAGAGACTAGAGGATGAAAAAAAGACATAAGAAAAAACACAAGAAAAGAAAGTAGAGAAGCCATAGAGACCCTTAACCTTCCCTTACAGCAGATTGCTGACCGAACCACAGGAAAAAAAAACCAAAGGAATAGAGAGAGAGCCAAAGAAGATTTGGAGAGTAAAAGCAAACCCAAAACCAGAGAGAAGGACGATTAAAGAGAAATAGACAAAACAAAAATGGAGGAAAAGATCATTGTCCAATCCAGCACCACCTCGTGTCTTCATCTTCAAACATATGAAGCAGATAAGTAATTATTCTTCCCCCACTCATAAATTTTAATTACCTTGGTACGAGGTTTAGAAGATTTTTTATGTTTGTGTGGATTACTATTAAAAATTGAAAACTTGGGTAATTTATAGTTTGCAATAACCTAGCTTTGAAGAAATTATTCAAAGCCAAAAAGAATATCTGATCTTTAGATAATCTTTATAAAAACTAATTAGTACTTAAAAGTGCATTTTTATCAAGGTTTTATATTATCATTTTGCACTTGAAGTATCAATAACTCCTTAACTAAAACATGTTTTAAAATAATATATCGAAAAGTATAAGATACCTTTAATTTGTGATAAATGTTCATTTTATATGCAGGCCTATCACATAAATGAAAGGATTGATTGATGAGTTTAAGTATTGAAATTGAAAGGACAAAGAGATGACCAAACTTAAAAAAAA
>NW_011500800.1:38593-45009 GCF_000495115.2 Populus euphratica | reverse complement strand
TAAAAAGGTCATTTTCAAGTCTAAATTGTAACAACAACGAAGAAGTCCGAATATGTCCTACAGCCTAAAAACTACTCAGTTTTTGTCCTATATCTGGAGTTCTAGTAGTTCAAATGACCTCCATTTGTTTTCCTGGAAAGTTGAGATAATTTCCTACAACTTTTCTATTTCAAGTGGTTCCAATTATGACGTTATCAATGATGTTTTGGGCAAATAAGGGAAGACAAGGATTGTCACCAAGTCAAGAGTTAGTCACCCACTCATCAATTAGTCATCAAATCAATAGTTCTCAATTTTGGCCTATAAAAGGAGGCATTTGCTATGCATTTAGTCATCTTGGTTTCCAGATCAAGATCATGCTCTTACTTTCTCTCTCTTATGTTGCTTATGTTTTGCTTTTATTAATATCAAGTTTATGCCTTTCATTTCCTTTCCTTTACTTAGTTAACTTTTATCTTATTTATGTTTTTATTTTATTTATTTATGTTTCTCTCTTTCATTATGTCTAGCTAAGTTTATTATATCAAGATGAAAAGGTTACATTAATGGTGTAAGAATAAATATAGTGTAAACTTAACATGGACCTTAATCTTTGATACTATCATGCTTTGTATTTGTTATTTTGTTCACTCTTTAATACTTTGCTTGTTAAATGACTAATCTAGATTTATGTTGTATAACACTTGTACAACAAATACTTGATACTTTCATAGCACAAACTATATGTTATGACTGCATTTAACAAGCAAAGTATTAAAGAGTGAACAAGATAACAAATATAAAACATGTTAGTATCAAACATTAAAGTCCATATTAAGTTTACATTATACTTATTCTTACACCATTAGTGTAACCTTTTCACCTTGACATAATTAACTTAGCTAGACATAATGAAAGAAAGCAAAATAGATAAACAAAATAAGAACATAAAAGTTAACTAAGTAAAGGAAAGGAAATGAAAGGCATAAACTTAATATTAATGAAAGCAAAGCATAAACATTACAAAAAATACAAAGAGAGAAAGGAAGAGCATGATCTTGATCTGGAAACCAAGATGCCTAAATGCATGGCAAATGCCTCCTTTTATAGGCCAAAATTGGGAACTATTGATTTGATGACTAATTGATAAGTGGGTGGCCAACTTTTGACTTGTTGACAATCCTTATCTTCTCTTGTCTTCCCAAAACGTCATTGATAACGTCAAAATTAGAGCCACTTGAAAACATGAAAGTTGCATATAATTGTCTCAGCTTTCTTTTGTAAAACATTCAGGTCATTTGGACTTCTAGAACTCCAGATATAGGTCAAATACTGAACAGTACTCGGGCTGGAAGACAGATTCAGACTTCTTTGTTGTTGCTCCAATTTGGACTTGAAAATGGCCTTTTTAGATCTTGGGCTCCATATAAAAGTTGTAGGCCTATGTCTTACCTTTCCATCCATATAAATTGAACCTAAATCTGAGATCTACAGCTGTAAATATGACCCAATTACCTAATAGTCTTCCGATATGGACTACACCGACATCTCTTTTCTAAGTTTGGCCATCTCTTTATCCTTGCAATTTAAGTTCTTCAAGTCATCAATCAATCCTTTCATTTATGTGATAGACCTGCATTAAAAATAGACATTTACCACAAATTATAGGTATCTTATATTATTAGATACATTATTATAAAACATATTTTAGTTAAGGAGTTATTGATACTTCAAGTGCAAAATGATGATATAAAACCATGATAAAAATGCACTTTTAAGTACTAATCACACCCCCCAACCAGCTTATTACTAGTCCCTAGTAATCAAAGCGTAAAATAGAAAAACAATTTGCAAATTCCACAAAGCAAGGTATTCATCATTTAACTTCCATTAATCTATCCAGATAAACAAACTCTCATTAAATTTATATATCTGCTCAATACCTCTTAACAAGATATTAATAAACCTTTCTTTTGTGCTCAATGTATCAACACATAATTATGGGGCTTTTCTTGGAAGAAAACAAAATTTTTGTTCTAATGTTTAAGGTTAACTTCCTTGGGTTGGGATTACTATTTTTGTCTTTTTTTTTTTTAACTCTATATACATATACTTTAAAAACATCATGCATCTTTAACCCATGTAACGAGCTTTCAGCTAATGACTCCCAGACCAGTTGGTCTTAGGGCATTAGGTGTTAAGACACCCCTACGAGCTTAGTAACTCGGGTCGCAGATACTGATATGTAGATAGTGCAATGTTTGATTCCCTTAAGCTTTTCTCCTCAACCCATGTAACAAGCGTTGGGCCAATAGCTCCCAAGTCAGTTGACTTTAGGGTATTAGGTGTTAAAACACCCCTTCGGACTTAATTGCTTAGGTTAGGGAGGCTACGAAACCAAACTTATCTACATTTTTATTATCATCATTTTTTTTTCTTTTTCTTTTTCTTTTTTTTTCATGTTTTTCTTTTTTTCTTTTTAATTATATACAATCCCTTTCCCTTAGTTGTTACCTTTAACAAAAGAACATAAATAATGTAATAATCCAATATGCAACCCACAATCATATGTTAAAGTGTGTGTGTGTAAATTAAGGTTTAAAAATACATGTTAAATAAGTATATGAGCAGAATTAAGTGGTAACAATACGAGAGTTTGTAAACCTGAATATTTCAGGAAGTATTATAATAGACCTTGTTAAGAATGGTTACTAAGATGCGTCTCAAGAGTCACTTTAACAAAAGAACTCCTTTACTCTGCCATCCTAGTAACAACAATTATGCACATGCTTTATGAAATGAAAAACAATTTTTTTTTATCAACTACTACCCTCTCCCCCCAACCAAAACGAGACATTGTCCTCAATGTTCTAAGGTAGAAAGATAGAGTATAAAAGATATCACCTGAAATAACGAACACTGACAAAACCTGAAACACACTAAAACAAAAATAAGAAATAACAAAACATAATAATAAAACCAAAAGACACAAAAATTCACAAATGAAGGCTCAAATCCAATCTAAGCTTTTTACGGCTTCCCGTAGATGACCAATTTATGCGACTCATGGAAGGATCAATCACAGGAATGAAAGATTGTAGTTGGTCAATCAACTGTTCAGCAGTAGCAGCAGAGATTATGATTTGTCGTGCAGAAGATGTTAGAAATTCCTGTTCCACAGCATGATCAAGAAAAGACAACAACTTATCATAATAACCATTAACATTTAACAAACCTATGGGTTTATGGTGAATGTGCAATTGAGCCCAAGAGGAAATATGAAAGATCTCTTCCAATGTGCCTAGACCACCTGGTAAAGCAATGAAAGCATCAGCATGGTTAAACATTGCATTCATTCGAGCCGACATTGTGGAGACCTGAAGTTCCTCTCCAATTGTTTTTCCAATGATGTCCCCTTGTGCCAAAGCTTCAGGGACGACCCCCAAAACTTGACTACCTCTAGTAGTAGTAGTAGTAGTAGTAGTAGTAGTAGTAGTAGTAGTAGTAGTAGTAGTAGTAGTAGTAGTAGTAGTAGTAGTAGTAGTAGTAGTAGTAGTAGTAGTAGTAGTAGTAGTAGTAGTAGTAGTAGTAGTAGTAGTAGTAGTAGTACTAATAATAATAATAATAATAATAATAATAATAATAATAATAAAGAAAAAGAAGGAGAAGAAGAAGAAGAAGATGAGAACTTTGAGATGGAATATTAATGTAACGATTAAACAATGATAATAACAAATGTCAAGGTTAGAGGTTCCACTAATGGTATATCAAACAAGTATAGTATAAACTCTTATTATTGAATTGGAAACCACACACAAAGGAGGTTCCAATCAGATTATATATTGTTAACATGATTACATTAGTCATCTTATTCAATTAATGCTAATACTTGTAAATCTCGTCAAGCATTCATGATTATAACTTATGTTAACAATAAATCAAGTTCCTTTCATAGCTCAGGTGTCGGTTATACCATACATTATGGGCTATGAAAGTGCCAAGCATTTGTTGTACCAAGTGTTATACAACATAAATCAAGATTAGTCATTTAACAAGCAAAGTATTAAAGAGTGAACAAGATAACAAATATAAAACATGTTAGTATCAAACATTAAAGTCCATATTAAGTTTACATTATACTTATTCTTACACCATTAGTGTAACCTTTTCACCTTGACATAATTAACTTAGCTAGACATAATGAAAGAAAGCAAAATAGATAAACAAAATAAGAACATAAAAGTTAACTAAGTAAAGGAAAGGAAATGAAAGGCATAAACTTAATATTAATGAAAACAAAGCATAAAAAATACAAAGAGAGAAAGGAAGAGCATGATCTTGATCTGAACACCAAGATGCCTAAATGCATGGCAAATGCCTCCTTTTATAGGCCAAAAATGGGAACTATTGATTTGATGACTAATTGATAAGTGGGTGACCAACTTTTGACTTGGTGACAATCCTTATCTTCTTTTGTCTGCCCAAAACGTCATTGATAACGTCAAAATTGGAGCCAGTTGCAAACATGAAAGTTGTAGGCAATTGTCTCAGCTTTCTTGTGTAAACAATTCAGCTCATTTGGACTTCTAGAACTCCAGATATGGCCAAAATACCGAACAGTGCTCGGGCTGGAAGACAGATTCGGGCTTCTTTGTTGTTGCTACAATTTGGACTTGATAATGGCCTTTTTAGATCTTGGGCTCCATATGAAAGTTGTAGGCCTATGTCTTACCTTTCCATCCATATAAATTGGACCTAAATCTGAGATATATAGCTCTAGATATGACCCAATTACCGAACAGTGTTCCGGTTTGGATTGCACCGACATTTCTTTTCTATGTTTGGCCATCTCTTTGTCCTTTCAATTTCAGTTCTTAAATTCATCAATCAATCCTTTTATTTATGTGATAGGCCTGCATTAAAAATAGACATTTACCATAAATTAAAGGTATCTTATATTATTAGATATATTATTATAAAACATGCTTTAGTTAAGGAGTTATTGATACTTCAAGTGCAAAATGATGATATAAAACCTTGATAAAAATACATTTTTAAGTATCAATCAGCTAGTCTCTCTCACCCCGGTTAAATGGTAGATAACGATACTCCGTGACTCTTAGGTCGGTTCTTTTAGTTTTCCATGATAACTGATATTTATATATATATATTTGTTCAATTCCTTGGTCCTTCTCTTCTCTTTGCATCTCTTTTCCACTTCTTATCTTAAAAAATGGACACCACTCTTGAAAAATTGAAAAAGTATTTTCCTGTTTTGCCTCAAAATGCGATTATAAAAATTTACCAAGCTAGGTGTGCATGATTGAGGTTGTTAATGAACCATCAAATTCCTGAAGAGATTCGCTGGCTAATTAAAGCAAAGGTTTGATTATTAGGTGAGTTTTTTAATTCTTTCATTTCACATATGCCTAGAATAGTTAAAAGCACTTTTACAAAGAAACATCATGCAAAACAATTGAAAAGTCTGTCATCGATGTGCTAAATAGACTTATAATGCACAATGTCGTTCTTTGGCAATGGTATCTATAAACCGTTAAGATAAAATACAATTCAATAAGGATGACCTAAGTAAGGAGTCTTTAGATAATCAACTATTAACTTTTGAGATGCATCCTAGTGGGGATGTGCATTGTGCAATTCATGATTTATGGCTCCATTTTCATAAAGAATATGATCGACTTAGTCTTGGGAATCTGACTAAAAAAGACCTTGTTTATCAATTTTTAAGAAAACTAGATAGGAAACCTATCCCCAACCTATAGAGGGCATTTAAGTCGTTCTTAGACATAAAACCAACGGAAGGTGTAAGCCACAATCAGAACTACAATTTTAGTCTTAGTTTGTAAAAATTTGTGTCTTTTGGTTTTATTAGTAGAGCATAATATTTGAGTTTTATTATTCTTATATTTGTTTAACTATGTTTCAGGTTTGTCAGTAGTAGTTGTTTCAGGTGATGTTTTCTATACTCTATCTTTCTACCTTAGAACATTGAGGACAGTGTTTTGTTTTGATTAGGGGGAGTGCGTAGTAGTTGATATTAAAAAAAAAACTAACTATGTTTTCTATTTCATAAACCATTTGCAAATTGTTGTTACTAAGATGGTAGAGTAAGAAGAGATTTTATTGACTCTTGAGACATATCTTGGTTAACATTTTTCAATTATTATTTGCAATATTCATAACAAGGTCTATCATAATACTTTTTGAAATATTCAGGTTTACAAACTCTCGCATTATTATCACTTCTGCTCATATACTTATTTAACATCTATTTTTAAACCTTAATTTTCACACACGCTTTAACATATCATTATGGGTTGCACATTGGATTATTACATTATTTATGTTCTTTTGTTAAAGGTAACAACTAAGGGAAAGGGATTGTATATAATTAAAAAAAAAAAACATGAAAAAAA
>NW_011500800.1:38058-38349 GCF_000495115.2 Populus euphratica | reverse complement strand
AAGTTACTAAGCTCGTAAGGGTGTCTCAACACCTAATGCCCTAAGACCAATTGGTTTAGGAGTCATTAGCCGAAAGCTCGTTATATGGGTTAAAAATGCATTGTGTTTAAGTTACATGTAGATATATTTTAAAAAAATAAAAAAATAATCTGGAGTTCTAGAAGTCCAAATGACTCCTTTCTTTTTTCCTAAAAAGCTGAGTTAATTTTCTACAACTTTCATGTTTTTAAGTGGTTCTAATTATGATGTTATCAATGACGTTTTGGGTAGACAAGAGAAGATACGGATTGT
>NW_011500800.1:22546-37798 GCF_000495115.2 Populus euphratica | reverse complement strand
TTTATCTATTTTTTTTTCTTTCATTATGTCTAGCTAAGTTAGTTATGTCAAGGTGAAAAGGTTACACTAATGGTGTAAGAATAAGTATAGTGTAAACTTAATATGGACTTTAATGTTTGATACTAACATGTTTTATATTTGTTATCTTGTTCACTCTTTAATAATTTGCTTGTTAAATGACTAATTTAGATTTATATTGTATAACACTTGGTACAACAAATACTTGACACTTTCATAGCACAAACTGTATGGTATAATCGATACCTGTGTTACGAAAGGAACTTGATTTGTTGTTAACATAAGTTATAATCATGAATGCCTAACAATATTTACAAGTATTAGCATTATTCTAATAAGATAACTAATGTAATCATGTTAACAATTTATAATATGTTTGGAACCTCCTTTGTGTGTGGTTTCCAATTGCATAATAAGAGTTTATACTATACTTGTTTGACATACTATTAGTGGATCCTCTAACCTTGATATTTGTTATTATCATTATTTAAATCCTTACGTTAATCTTCCATCTCAAAGTTCTTGTTAACTTCTTCTTCTTCTTTTTTTATTATTATTGTTGTTGTTGTATTATTATTATCTATAATTTATATAATTAACCTCCCTATGGTTCGACTCCAGTCTTGCCGAGTTATTTATTACTTCGATATTCTGCATTTGGGAAAAGACATCAATCTTTTGATCGTGTCAAAAACCCTAAACAACTTTATATCTGTTTAATAGAATCCTTAAGACTCTTAATTTTTTTTAAATTTTTTTTATAGTTTCCATTGTATGTATGTGTTTCGAGAAACTCAACAATGTATACATTAACAATCCCTTCATCAAAAATCTTTTGATTTAGATATTTGAGCATTGAGTGTGTCTACTCTATTAAATCATCTTTATTCTCAACATTATAGTAATTGATTATTTTAATGAGATTGAAACACCTTTTCAATTTTTATTCCAACTTGCGCAAGTATCTCCCAATCAATACTATTTGAAAATGTATAAGATAATTTTTTCTAAATCACTCAGGGTGATGAATTCTCTATTAATTACTCAAATATCTTTATATAGTTCATATTATACATAACATTTGTTCATTTGTTATCCTTGATTAAAGCAATGTGTAATTAAGATAACAAAATAATATTTTCTATATACAATAACTTAATGATCTCAAGTGTAAAAATCATTTACATAACTATTACATGAGATTTTCATGGACATGAGTGATCTCTCCATATAGAATCTTAATATAGATTAGTTCAATTTACTTGTTAATTACATAAACTTATATTTTAACTCTACATATCCTTCATACCTCAACTAAAAAAAACAATTATTTTCTTTTATAAAAAAAATATATTATTCAATTACTTTAATTAATTTTTAATTTTAATAAAGTATCGAATAAAAATATTTAAAAATAATATTTTGATACAATAAAAACTTTCATAATTATAAACACTTTATAATTTTCTTTCCAAATAATTTTTTATCAAAAATTTTTTTTTTTATTTCAAACTTATTAATCAAACATAAATTAATATCAAAAATAAAAAATGTTTTTATAAATAAATAAAAAATATATGTTTTTATATGAATAAAATTAATATCAGATATAAATAATTGATCAAATATAAAAATTATACACTAAAATATCAATCATGGAATTTTTCCGATCTTGAAAATGAATTTCAATGAAAAGGAAAACGCAGAAATTGCCCACTTCCATATTTTATCTGGTACGGGTGAAGAGCTGGTCCTAGAAAGGGCAGAGCCAGAGTCAGTTGTTTGCTTCCTCGAATTTGATTAAGCCGTGTTGGGTTTCACTCCTTTTTTTCTCAGATGTGGAATCGTGGATAAAGGCACCGTCTCACAGTTTTGCAAAAGTCAAAGACCACGTGAAAATGGTTAAAGAATCTGACAACTATGCAAGCATCCGTATTGTCCAATTTCATGCAAAACCTCAGCCTAGTCCCATACTCCAGCCACAAAGCTAAGCATACCATATTATCGAAACAAACAACTTTTTGCCAATCAAAACCAAGCAAATTTCTAAAGAAAGATGAAAGTACAAACCGTTGGCTCGAATGGGACCCTTCCACTTGAGACACAACAAGCGGCATGCATGAATCAGGCTCATCACACATAGCCACATGGCATCTTTATGCCACGTTTCAGCTAGAAGCTCCTGACTTTTCTGGTGAATAGTTTTTGGCCACTTCCCTTTTGCATTTGCGGCTTCGTTATCTTGTTAGGCCGTTTGTTTTTTGATTAGTGGTGGTGGTGTGGTTTCATGAGCCAAAGCATATACCTTACTCAGGTTAGTGATAACCCACGAATGCAAGAAATCAAAGAGCAAGGCCTCTCCGGGAATGAATTATCAACCTCCATTCAAGGATGGAGTTAGAAAGTTTTTCTGTTATATAATATTAAATAAATATATAATTTTTTAATATTAATTAATAACATATAAATTTTTAAAGTTAATAATAAAGTTTTAATTCAAATATACTTTCTAAAATATTAAAAAATAAATTTAAAAATATATAAAATTCAAGTAAAAATAAAATAAATCAATTATTAAAGTTACATCCTTCAATATTTTATGAAATATAATTAATTTATAATCGAATCTAAATTGATATTATAACAACCCCTCAACTGAGATAAAATAACAATCTCATGTCAACTAAAAAATAAAATAATTAATTTTTTTCCTTTCTCATTTCCTCATTTCTTCACTTGATTCTTCCTTAAACTAGTATTTTATAAGTTGGACTTTATAAGTTTACAAAGTTATTTTTACTTTTTTTATTTTTTTCTTTGGATTTTTTTTATGTTTTTCCCTTACTTTTCTCTCTCGCCTTTTCTTTTCTTTCTTTTTCTATTCTACTTCTGCCCAATCGGAACATGTAAAAGGAAAGAAGAGCTAATTTGTTTTATTTTTTAATGATAAATAATCATTTTATTCTTAATAAATTATTTTTTTATTTAATGGTTTTTTTGTTAGCACTACCAAGCTCCGTTCATTCTAAAATTTTAACCAAATTTTATTTAATATATTTTAAAATCTCATGTAAAATTTCAGCTCAATCTACTAGTCGAATTGAAAATTACGTTCAATAATATAAAAATGATCAAATTATAATTTTTTATTAAATTTATAAATTTCTCTAAAAGTTATGAAATTTTAATGCAATATAAAAAATCATATTAGAAGAATTCATATAAATTTTTAAAATTTTTTAGTAATTCAATGAAGAATTATGAACTGTTTTTTACATAAAATTGGACAAAAAATTATTAATAAAATCTTGACACGCGCTGAAGCACACCCAAGCATCCGCCCTTGCCTACAACTCCTTTACACCTTTTATTTAGGCTTCCTTTCTTTACTTCTTATAAAATCTCACACACCACGGATTCTTTCCTTTTCTTTTGATCAAGCTCTCTCTTCACAATAAAAATACCTACTACAATCTTAACCAGAAGAAAGGTTACAAGGAAAAATGTGTCACCCTGGTGAGCTTTCGGTTAGCCAAAGGAACTTGGTGGTGTATCAGAGAAGGCTCGTTTTGCAAGCAGTTGAGACAGAAACTGCACATGCACGAACAGAGGTGGCTGCTGGTGCCGGAAGTGCTATTTCTAGATCGATAAACAAGTGTTTGTGTTCACCCACGAGGCACCCGGGATCCTTCAGGTGCAGGCAACACCGTTCTGATTATGTGTGGAGTGGGAGAATAACAAGAAAGAAGCAACTCCTTGAAAAGGTATGATGTAATAAACTATGAAAGAGAATATGAAGTGTTTACCGCTTGTTTCTAATGAATTTCGTTTTCATCAACCGCTCCGGTTTCGAACTGGGTTACGTTGTCGTAACAGAACCAACAGAGAAACATGAAAACGGAATCCGTTGAGGGTTCATTTTTGATAACTAGTCTCTAAATCTCTCCTATTTTTCTTCGTTTGTCTCCATTTGACATTATGTAACACCAGAACTTTCTTCTTTTCTTATTCAAGAAGAAAAGTTAGGAACCTGGTAAAGGGAACTTGAAAAAGAACGGCTTTCTTGCAAAGAATAATTAATCGAATCTGTGGTAAATTATATTCCATAAGAAACCTTATAAACCAAAAATTGGGTAATCAATTCCATTTAGTCCCTATACTACCACATAATGTTTAATTAAGTCCTCCTATCAGTTAAGAGTTAAATAAAAGAAGTGTTTGGAGGGTTAACAATTGTATTAGTCACCCTCTTTATATATTTATATAATTAGAGTTATGTACAATATTAATATTAAGAGTGTAACATCCTACACATGATTTATGCTATACAAGGTAAACATAATTTTTTATATTTTTATCTTATAATTCAATAGTGTATTTTCTATAATACATCCCTTCTAAGTGAAGGTGGAGCTTCCACATGAAATTTGGATAAAAAATGAGCAAAGATAGCAAAAGAAAGCAGTTTGGTAAGAATAACAACAAACTAATCCTTAGAAGAAATTAAGTGAACTTAAATCTTTTACTTGACAACTCTATCATGAACAAAATGATAGTCTTCCTCGACATACTAGTACGAGCATGAAAAACTGAGTTGACTTATAAATTAAGTAGCACCGAAGTTATCACACTATAGTCTAGTTATAGAAATACTAGGAAGCTAAAGCTCTAAAGCAGGCAGTGAATCTATAAAATTTAAATAATACCATCAGTTAAGGGTTTATATTCAGCTTTAGTAAAACAATGAGCAACAATTTATTATGTCCTTGATTTCCATGAGATAAGAGTAGTACTAAGAAATATAAAATAGTCATCTATAGATTTCCAATCATTAACATTGGTAGCCTAATCAACATTAGTAAAATGATGAAGAGATAGGGATAAACTTTAAGTGATGTGTAGCATATAGGAAACCATGGCCTCTGAATAGTGCAAAATATGCTTGACGACAACCTGATGCGATTTAGTGGGGGCATACATAAACTAACATACTTTATTTATAACATAGCACAAATCAAGCCTTGTGAAGGTAAGACACTAAGACACATAAATAATTTATTTATAGTATGTAGATCTAGAGTACAAACCACTAGATAATATGGCCAACTTTGAATAAGAAGGAGACACTAAAGTATTAATAGGCTTACAAGAAAACATATCTGCCCTGTAAAGAATATCAAGAGCATATTTATATTGGGTGAGAAGAAGTCCCATAGATGTTGGTTTAACTTTAATGCCTAAGAAATAATGGATGGAGCTGAGGTCTCAAAGCTTCAATTTTAAGCTTAGTAACAAAATTAGTTTGGTAAGTTAAGTTACAACCTGTAAGCAAAATGTATAGGATAAATAAAGATATACACAAATAGATAGACAATATCATCAACCATAAGTAGGATAAATAAAGGCATAACAACTTCAAAGACATAAAATCCTATGGATAACATATAATCACTCAATTGATTATACCATGCCCAAAGAACTTGTTTCAAATCATATAATGATTTATGTAGATGACACTTATGAGATGCTAAAATATGATAAGTAAAGCTAGGTGGTTGCTCAATATAAACCTCTTCTTGAAGGATATTATTCAAGAACTATAATTTTAGATTTTGGGTTGATCGAGTTGGCATCTTTAGATAAATGAATTTGAAGCTATAGATCTTCAAATTATGTAAAGTTGGATCCAAACAAAATATATACACCTCCTTTATGAATTTCATGTGGTTTTCATTGATGTTTATTTCGGAGTTACTCCAGTAAAGTCTCAAAAGTGGTCAACCAAGTCATTATAGACTATGACACTCATTTATCAAAAACTGTCCATTTTTTCATATGCTCACTCTAATAACTTCTTAAATAGTTCTTATCAACAACTTTAAAACCCTCCTCTCAAGATCAAGGGACAAAAATAGCTATTTTCCCTTCAAGTTTAGTAATTAGTACTTAAAAGTATATTTTTATTAAGGTTTTATATCATCATTTTGCATTTGAAATATCAACAACTCCTTAACTAAAACATGTTTTATAATAACATATCTAATTATATAAGATACCTTTAATTTATGGTAAATATTTATTTTAAATGCAGGCCTATCACATTAATGAAAGGATTGATTAATGAATTTAAGAACTGAAATTGAAAGAACAAAGAGATGACCAAACTTAAAAAAAAGATGTCGGTGCAGTCTACATCGGAACACTGTTTGGTAATTGGGTCATATCTGGAGATATAGACCTTGGATTTAGGTCTACTTTATATGAATGGAAAGGTAAGACATAGGCCTATAACTTGTATATGGAGCCCAAGATTTAAAAAGGCCACTTTCAAGTCCAAATTGTAGCAACAACAAAAAAGTCTGAATCTATCATACAGCCCGAGCACTGTTTAGTGTTTGACCTATATCTGGAGTTTTAGAAGTCTAAATGATAATTTTCTACAACTTTCATGTTTTCAAGTAGTTCCAGTTCTGACGTTATCAATGACATTTTGGGCAGACAAGAGAAAATAAGGATTGTCACTAAGTCAAGAGTTGGTCACCCACTCATGAATTAGTCATCAAATCAATAGTTCCTAATTTTGACCTATAAAAGGAGGCATTTGTCATGCATTTAGGCATCTTGGTTTCCATATCAAGATCATGCTCTTGCTTTCTTTTTTTGTATTTTGTAATGCTTAAGTTTTGTTTTCATTAATATCAAGTTTATGCCTCTCAATTCCTTTCCTTTACTTAGTTAACTTTTATCTTATTTATGTTCTTATTTTGTTTATTTTTTTTTCATTCATTATGTTTAGCTAAGTTTTTTATGTCAATGTGAGAAGGCTACACTAATGACGTAAGAATAAGTATAATGTAAACTAATATGGACTTTAGTTTTTGATACTAAAATGTTTTGTATTTGTTATCTTGTTCACTCTTTAATACTTTGCTTGTTAAATAACTAATCTAGATTTATGTTGTATAACACTTGGTACAACAAATACTTAGCACTCTTATAGCCCATACTGTATGGTATAACCGACACCTGAGCTATGAAAGAAACTTAATTTGTTGTTAACATAAGTTATAATCATGAATGCCTAATGAGATTTACAAGTATTAGCATTAATCGAATAAGATAACTAATGTAATCATGTTAACAATTTATAATCTGATTGGAATCTTCTTTAGGTGTGGTTTCCAATTGAATAATAAGAGTTTATACTATACTTATTTAACATACCATTAGTAGATTCTCTAACCTTGACATTTGTTGTTATCATTGTTTAATCCTTACGTTAATCTTCCATCTCAAAGTTCTCATTTTCTTCTTCTTCTTCTTCTTCTTTATTATTGTTATTACTACTACTACTACAACTATTATTATTATTATTATTATTATTATTATTAGTATTTAGTGTTATTATTATTATTATTGTTGTTGTTTGATTAGTACTTAAAAGTGCATTTTTATCAAGGTTTTATATCATCATTTTGCACTCGAAGTATCAATAACTCCTTAACTAAAGCATGTTTTATAATAACGTATCTAATAATATAAGATAACTAAAGCATGTTTTATAATAATATATCTAATAATATAAGATACTATTAATTTGTGGTAAATGTTCATTTTAAATGCAGGACTATCACATAAATGAATAGATTGATTGATGAATTTAAGAACTGAAATTGAAAGGACAAAGAGATGGCCAAACTCAGAAAAAAGATGTCGGTGCAGTCCAAATCAAAACACTGTTTAGTAATTGGATTATATCTAGAGCTGTAGATATCCAATTTAGGTCTACTTTATATGGATGGAAAGGTAAGACATAGGCCTACAACTTTCATATGGAGCCCAATATCTAAAAAGGCCATTTGCAAGTCCAAATGATAGCAACAACAAAGAAGTCTGAATCTGTCTTCCAGCCCGAGCACTATTTAGTGTTTGACCTATATCTGGAGTTCTAGAAGTCCAAAAGAGTTGAATTTTTTACACAAGAAAGATGAGATAATTTCCTACAACTTTCATTAAGTGGCTCTAATTTTGATGTTATCAATGATGTTTTTGGCAGACAAGAGAAGATAAGGAATATCACCAAGTCAAGAGTTGGCCACCTACTCATCAATTAGTCATCAAATCAATAGTTCCCAATTTTGGCCTATAAAAGGAGGCATTTTCCATGCATTTAGGCATCTTGGTTTCTAGATCAAGATCATGCTCTTGCTTTCTCTCTTTGTATTTTTTATAATGTTTATGCTTTGCTTTCATTAATATCAAGTTTATGCCTTTCATTTCCTTTCATTTACTTAGTTAACTTTTATCTTATATATGTTCTTATTTTGTTTATTTATATTTCTTTCTTTCATTATGTGTAACTAAGTTTATTATGTCAAGGTAAAATGGTTACACTAATGGTGTAAGAATAAGTATAGTGTAAACTTAATATGGACTTTAATGTTTGATACTAACATGTTTTGTATTTGTTATCTTGTTCACTCTTTAATACTTTGCTTGTTAAATAACTAATCTTGATTTATGTTGTATAACACTTGGTACAACAAATGCTTGGCACTTTCATAGCCCATACTATATAGTATAACCGACACTTGAGCTATGGAAGGAACTTGATTTGTTGTTAACATAAGTTATAATCATGAATGCTTGACGAGATTTACAAGTATTAACATTAATTGAATAAGATGACTAATGTAATCATGTTAACAATCTATAATCTGATTGGAACCTCCTTTGTGTGTGGTTTTCAATTGAATAATAAGAGTTTATACTATACTTGTTTGACAAACCATTAGTGGAACCTCTAACCTTGACACTTGTTATTATCATTGTTTAATCCTTACATTAATATTTCATCTCAAAGTTCTCACCTTTTTCTTCTTCTTCTCCTTCTTTTTCTTTATTATTATTATTACTATTATTATTAGTATTACTACTACTACTACTACTACTACTACTACTATTATCATTATTGTTATTGTTGTTGTATTATTATTATTTATAATTTGTACAATTAACTTCCTTGTGGTTCAACCCCGGTCTTGCCGGGTTATTTATTACTTCGACACTCCTACACTTGGGAGAAGATATCAATCTTTTAGTTGTGTCAAGTTTTTGGCGTCGTTGCCGGGGAGATAAGTTCTTGTATAAATTATAATACTTATTTTATTTTCTCTTTTCACTTTTGTTGTATATAATTTTGTTTCTTTTCTCTTATTTATTCTTCTTTTGTTTTCTTCTTCTTTTTATTCTATTCCTACACGTGCATGAGAGTATGGTCACATACATTAAGTGGTAGACTTTGTTTTCTCTTATTTTAATCGTGTCAAGTTTTTGGCGCCGTTGCTGAGGAGGTAAGTTTTGTATAAATTATAGCATTTATTTTATTTTCTCTTTTCACTTTTCTTGAATATAACTTTGTTTGTTGTCTCTTCTTTCTTCTTCTTTTGTTTTCTTTTTTCTTTTATTCTATTCCTACACGTGCATGAGAGTGTGGTCGTGTGCATCAAGTGGTAGACTTTGTAGGGTATCCTCATCATTTTCAGAAAATATGCCTGAAGAAGATAATCAATCACTTCATAATGAGAATAATGAGAATAACCGTGCTAGAACACTTAGAGACCACATGAATCCCACAAGAACAAGTGCACCATCATGCATAGTTTTTCCTCCCGATGCATCTCATTTTAATTTTAAGCCAGGCATTATTCAACTTTTACCTTCTTTTCATGGCTTAGAATTGGAAAATCCATACTTGCATTTAAGGGAATTTGAGGAGGTCTACAACACATATAATAATTTAAATTATAGAATGAACACCACCAGATTAAAGCTTTTTCCTTTTTCATTAAAAGATAAAGCTAAAACATGGCTACAAAATTTGAGACCAGGATCCATTCGTGCTTGGGATGAAATGCAACAACAGTTTTTAAAGAAGTTTTTCCCATCTTATAGAACAAACTCTTTCAAAAGACAAATCACTACTTTCACTCAAAAACCAGAAGAAATGTTTTACCGATGTTGGGATAGATATCGAGACTTGCTTAATACTTGCCCTCATCATTGTTTTAAAACATGAAGATTGGTTTCACATTTTTATGAAGGGTTAAAACCTAGAGATAGGCAAATGGTTGAATTAATGTGCAATGGAACTTTTGAAGATAAAGACCCTAATGAAACAATGAAGTACTTAGACTTGTTAGCTGAAAATGCTCAAAATTGGGACACCGTGGGTACTTATGAGGCACCGTGTAAAACTCAACCTCATACATCTAGTAGAGGTATATACAACCTTAGGGAATATCATGACCTCCAAGCTAAGTTTGCATCTTTAGCTAGAAAAGTCGAGGCACTAGAATTGAAAAAGAGTGGTCAATTAAAATCTGTTAAAAATATTATGCGTCAAATATGTGAAACAAATGAACACTCAATCAATAACTTTCCAACCTTTCCTTCTTTTAAGGATTTTCTCCATGAACAAGCTCATGCTTTAAATAGTTTCCAAAGGGCCAATCACAACCCATACTCCTAAACATACAACTCTGGTTGGAGAAATCACCCAAATTTCAGTTAGAAGAGTGATAATAACAATGTACAAACTTCACAACCACCGTTTCAAACACACCATAATTTCCAAAATTCTCATGGATATGCACCTCATTATGCTCCACCTCCTAGAAGAAATCTAGAGGAAACATTGCATGCATTCATTGAAAAGCAAGAGACAATCAATACTCAACTTGCTCAAAAAATGACAGATTTTAAAGATACTCTTGCAAAATTGACATCTGCTCTCAATTTCCAAGAGAAAGGTAAGTTTCTATCTCAACCACAACAAAATCCCAAGGGGCAATGCAATGCAAATGCAAGTTGTTCCGGAAGCCAACACATGGATCAAGTCAAATCAGTCACTACTCTTCGGAGTGGTAAAGTTATTGAAAAACCCACTCTTGAACCTTGTGAGAAAGATGATGAGTCAATCTATGAGGGTAAGGAAGGGGTTGAATCTGAAAATTGCAAAGAAACGATTAATTCCTCGCCAGCACTTCCATTTCCTCATGCCATGACCAAACAAAGCAAAGTTAATCACAACTTTGAAATTTTTGAAACTTTCAAATAGGTAAGAATCAATATACCATTGTTGTATGCTATTAAACAGGTTCCCTCCTTTGCTAAATTTTTGAAAGATCTATGCACTGCGAAGAGGAAACTGAATGTGAAAAAGAAAGCCTTTTTAGCCGAACAAGTAAGTGTCATTCTTTAGAATAATAATGCTTTGAAATATAAAGACCCTGGTTGTCCTACAATTTCCTACTTTATTGGAGAACATAAAATTGAAAGAGCCTTACTTAATCTTGGAGCTAGTGTGAATTTACTTCCATATTTAGTTTTTCAGAGTCTCAATCTAGGTGAGTTAAAACCAACTTCTATAACTCTTTTACTTGCTGATAGATCTATAAAAGTGGCTAGAGGAATAGTTGAAGATGTGTTAGTACAAGTCGATAAATTCATTTATCCTGTGGATTTTATTGTCTTGGACACATAACCTGTTGAAGTATGTAATTCATTTCCTGTTATTTTAGGATGTCCATTTCTTACAACTTCTAATGCATTGATTAATTATAGGAATGGACCGATTAAGCTATCATTTGGAAACATGACATTGGAGATGAATATTTTCAACATTTACGAGCAACCAGAGATGATAATGATTTACAGGAAGTGGACTTTACTGAAAAATTAATTCATAATTAATTTCCAACCACTTTTAGTGAAATGCAACGAAGGCTAAATCCTAATATGAAAGAAGAAGTGAAAAATGAAGTCATTAAGCTTCTAGATAATGAAATCATTTATCCTATTTCTGACAGCAAATGGGTAAGTCCTACCCAAGTTGTACCCAAGAAATCTGGAGTCACTATGATAACAAATGAGAACAATGAGTTAATTCCCATTAGAACTGTTACTGGTTGGTGCATGTGCATTGACTATAGGAAACTTAATTCAATGACTAGAAAAGATCATTTTCCTTTACCTTTCATGGATCAAATCCTAGAAAGAGTTGCAGGTCATGAATTTTATTGTTTCCTAGATGGCTATTCGGGTTATAACCAAATTGAAATTGCATTGGAAGATCGAGAGAAGACTACTTTCACATGTCCATTTGGTACTTTTGCATATCGTAGGATGCCTTTTGGATTATGTAATGCACCAGCCACATTTCAAAGATGCATGCTTAGTATATTTAGTGATATGGTTGAACATTTTCTTGAGATTTTTATAGATGATTTTTCTGTTTTTGGCGATTCATTTGATGATTGTTTGACTAACTTAGAAAAGGTTTTAAGCAGGTGTGAAGAGAAGAATCTTGTACTGAATTGGGAAAAATGTCACTTTATGGTGACAAACGGCATTGTACTTGGTCACATTGTTTCATCAAAAGGAATTGAGGTTGACAAATCTAAAATCGAGTTAATTGTGAACTTGCCAACACTAAAATCTATTAAAGATGTTAGATCATTCCTAGGACATGCTGGTTTTTATAGAAGGTTCATCAAAGATTTTAGCGTAATATCTAAGCCCTTAAGTAACCTTCTAACAAAGGATAATATTTTTGAATGGACTGAACATTGTGAAAAAGCCTTTGTTAAACTTAAAAACTTGCTTACTTGTGCTCCTGTCATTCAACCTCCCGATTGGTCATTAGCCTTTTCAAATAATGTGTGATGCTAGTGATTATGCCGTAGGTGCTGTTTTGGGACAAAGAAAAGATAGGAAACCTTATGTGATTTACTATGCAAGTAAAACTTTAAATAGTGCTCAAATGAATTATACCACCACTGAAAAAGAATTACTTGGAGTAGTATTTGCATGTAAAAAATTCAGGTCTTATCTTGTTGGCTCACCTGTTGTTGTTTTTAGTGATCATGCAGCATTAAAATATCTTCTTTCTAAGAAAGATTCTAAGGCTAGATTGGTGTGTTGGATTTTGTTACTTCAAGAATTTGATATCACTATCAAAGATAAGAAAGGCAATGAAAATGTTGTTGCAGATCACTTGTCAAGATTGACAATAGATTCAAAAACTAACATCACACCAATCGATGACTACTTTCCCGATGAATCTTTACTTTCCATCTCTACAATGCCTTGGTTTGCTAATATTGTCAATTTTCTTGTTTCAGGACAATTGCCAACTCATTGGAGTACCCAAGATAAAAGAAAGTTCTTGAACGAAGTGAAGAACTTTTATTGGGATGACCCTTATTTATTTAAATATTGCCCTGATCAAATATTTCGAAGATGCATTCCTGACAAAGAGGTAAGTAGTGTCATTAAATTTTGTCATTCTAAGGCATGTGGGGGCCATTTCTCATCAAGAAAGACAACTGCAAAAATCTTACAAAGTGGATATTAGTGGCCCACCATGTTCAAAGACTCATATGCATTCTGCAAGTCTTGTGAAAATTGTCAAAAGTTGGGATCAATTTCAAAACGTCACATGATGCCTTTAAATCTTATTCTTGTCATTGAGATCTTTGACTGTTGGGGTATAGAGTTCATGGGTCCATTTCCTCCATCATTTGGTTTCTTGTACATATTAGTCGCAGTAGATTATGTTTCAAAATGGATAGAGGCAATTCCAAGTCGAAACAATGTTTACAAAACAGTGATAAAGTTTTTTAAAGAAAATATTTTGAGTCGATTTGGAATCCCTCAAGCCATAATAAGTGATGGTGGAACACATTTCTGCAATAAGCCATTTGAGTCTTTAATGAAGAAATATGGAATCATACAAAAAGTTGCCACCCCTTATCACCCTCAAACAAGTGGACAAGTAGAGCTTGCTAATAGGAAGATCAAACACATTTTGGAGAAAACAATGAACCCTAATAGGAAAGATTGGTCTTTAAGACTTAATGATACATTTTGGGCTTATCGAACTGCTTATAAAACATCATTAGGTATGTCACCTTATAGACTAGTCTATGGAAAACCTTGTCACTTGCCTGTGGAACTTGAACATAAAGCTTATTGGGCTATTAAAGCTTTCAATTCAAATCTAGATGATGCTAGTCAACTATAAAAATTACAAAGAAATGAGCTTGAGGAAATAAGAAATGATGCATATGAAAATTTAAGAATTCATAAAGCAAGAATCAAAGAGTTTCATGACAAGAATATTCTGAGAAAAACATTCAATGTTGGTCAAAAAGTCTTGTTTTATAATTCCCGACTACATTTATTTTCTGGAAAACTAAGATCAAGATGGAGCGGTCCTTTTATTGTGAAACATATGTATCCATATAGGGTCTGTGATATCGAGAATCCAAAGAATGAATGTTTTCAAGGTAAATGAATATCGTTTGAAAGTTTACTTTGGCAATTTTTTAGTTGAAAATGACTCTATTGAATTGGGTGATCCTGTATATAAAGATTGATTTTTTTTCATATTATTTTTGTTTTTCTTTTTGAGTGATTTTTGCTAGTTTCTCTCACCCCGATCAAATGGCGGACAATGATACTCCGTGACTTAAGTCGGTTCTTTTAGTTTCCTATAATAACTGATATATGTGTATATATTTGTGCAATTCTTTGAATCTCTCTTCCAATTCTCATTTGAAAATAGACACTAATCGTACAAAATTGAAAAAGTATTTTCCCGCTCTCCCTAAGAATGCGATTACAAAACTTTACCGTGCTAGATGTGCAAGATTGAGATTGTTAATGAATCATAGAATTCCTGAAGATATTCGCTGGTTGATTGAAGCAAAGGTCTGATTATCAGGTGAGTCCTCCAATTCCTTCATTTCACACATGCCTGGAACAGGTAAAAGCACTTTTGTAAAGAAATGTCGTGCAAAATGACTGAAAGTCTGTCATTGATGTGCCATATGGACTTGTAATGCACAATGTCGTTATTTAGGAATGGTATCTATAAACCGTGAAGATAAAATACAATTCATTTAGGAATGATTTATTGCCACTATTTCATAAAGAACATGCTCGACTTAGTCTTGGGAATCTGACTAAAAAAGACCATGTTTGCCAATTTTTAAGAAAACTGGATGGGAAGCCTATCTCCGACCCATAGAGGGTGTTTAAGCCGTTCTTGGACGTAAAACCAAGGGAAAATGTAAGCCATAATCACAACTACCTGTACATACACATGCTTTTTCAAAAGTAAATAAATAAATAAATAAAAAGAGAGAGAGAGTGTGTGAGACTCCAGCT
>NW_011500800.1:0-17872 GCF_000495115.2 Populus euphratica | reverse complement strand
TACTACTACTACTACTACTACTACTACTATTATTATTATTATTATTATTATTATTATTATTACTATTGTTGTTGTTGTTATTGTTGTTTTATAATTGTTGTTTATAATTTGTACAATTAACCTCCCTGTGGTTCGACCCCGGTCTTGCCGGGTTATTTATTACTTCGACACTCCTGCACTTGGGAGAAGACATCAATCTTTTAGTCGTGTCAAGTTTTTGGCGCCGTTGCCGGGGAGGTAAGTTCTTGTATAAATTATAGTATTTATTTTATTTTCTCTTTTCACTTTTCTTGTATATAACTTTGTTTCTTTTCTTTTGTTTCTTTTTATTTTGTTTTCTTCCTCCTTCTTTTGCTTTCTTGTTCTTCTTTTTATTTTATTCCTACACGTGCATGAGAGTGTGGTCACGTACATCAAGTGGTAGACTTTGTAGGGTATCCTCATCATTTTCAGAAAATATGGCCGAAGAAGATAATCAATCACTTCATAATGAGAATAATGAGAATAACCGTGCTAGAACACTTAGAGACCACATGAATCCCACAAGAACAAGTGCACCATCATGCATAGTTTTTCCTCCTGATGCATCTCATTTTAATTTTAAACCAGGTATTATTCAACTTTTACCTTCTTTTCATGGTTTGGAATTGGAAAATCCATACTTGCATTTAAGGGAATTTGAGGAGGTCTGCAACACATATAATAATTTAAATTGTAGCATGAACACCATTAGATTAAAGCTTTTTCCTTTTTCATTAAAAGATAAAGCTAAAACATGGCTACAAAATTTAAGACCAGGATCCATTCGTGCTTGGGATGAAATGCAACAACAGTTTTTAAAGAAGTTTTTTCCATCTCATAGAACAAACTCTTTCAAGAGACAAATCACCACTTTCACTCAAAAACCAGGAGAAACATTTTACCAATGTTGGGATAGGTATCGAGACTTGCTTAGTACTTGCCCTCATCATGGTTTTGAAACATGGAGATTGGTTTCACATTTCTATGAAGGGTTAACACCTAAAGATAGGCAAATGGTTGAATTGATGTGCAATGGAACTTTTGAAGATAAAGACCCTGATGAAGCAATGGAGTACTTAGACTTGTTAGCTGAAAATGCTCAAAATTGGGACACCGCGGGTACATATGAGGCACCGAGTAAAACTCAACCTCATACATCTAGTGGAGGTATGTACAACCTTAGGGAAGATCATGACCTTCAAGCCAAGTTTGCATCTTTAGCTAGAAAAGTCGAGGCACTAGAATTGAAAAAGAGTGGTCAATTAAAATCTGTTGAAAACATTGTATATCAAATATGTGAAACAAATGAACACTCAACCAATAACTGTCTAACCTTGCCTTATTTTAAGGAATGACTCCATGAGCAAGCCCATGCTTTAAATAGTTTTCAAAGGGCCAACCACAACCCATACTCCCAAACATACAACCCTGGTTGGAGAAATCACCCAAATTTCAGTGATAATAACAATGTATAAACTTCACAACCACCATTTCAAGCACACCATAATTTCCAAAATTCTTATGGATATGCACCTCCTTATGCTCCACCTCCTACAAGAAATTTTGAGGAAACATTGCATGCATTCATTGAAAAGCAAGAGACAATCAATACTCAACTTGCTCAAAACGTGACAGATTTTAAAGATACTCTTACAAAATTGACATCTACTCTCAGTTTCCAAGAGAAAGGTAAGTTTCCATCTCAACCATAACAAAATCCCAAGGGGCAATACAATTCAAATGCAAGTGGTTCCAGAAGCCAACATATGGATCAAGTCAAATCAGTTACTGCTCTTCGTAGAGGTAAGGTTATTGAAAAACCTACTACTTGACCGCTTTTTATGATCGGCTTGTTTTGACTCGCAAGTGCACGAGTGTGCAATGTAGCAATTAATTAGGTAAGATCGAGGTCATCATAGAGAGCTAGATCTGGAAAATAAGCTAGGTAACAAAAAAAACTCAAGAGAAATTAAATTAACAATAACTTGGTTGAAAATAATTGATGGATTTGTTTTCAAAGATGAAAATGTGTAAATAGATTTTAAATGACAAGAAAAAGTAAGTCTTGGTCCAAATCAATTTTAATGGTGATGTATTAGTGATTCCTTCAAGATATATTAGATAACTCAACCTAATATCAACGATGGTGATATTAGATTGGAAGATATTATAATGAGGTTTAAAAAGATGAAGATTGATTATTGCTTAAGAATAAACAAGTACTTTCATATTAAGCAAGACATTGAATTAAGCAATCTCTATACCAAAACTAAAGTTTGTGCATAAAATTCAAGATTATAACATTACCTAAATGATTTCTAAAATTTCTTTTCAATAATAAAACATTCATGAAGAAAATGAGAAGATAAACATTAAGATTCATTCATATCTTAAAGAACTCACCTCAACCACCATCATCCTTGATTTGGATCCAAGAAAGAGATTAGCCAACTATGATTATGTATAAGAACACTTTAATAAACATGAAATAACTTGAATCAAACTAAAACAATAAGTTTTACAAGCTAAAGAACTAAAATCTACAAAGAAGAACACAACACAATTTCAGTAAAAATTCGAACACAAATATGATGCTAACTTTGGATAGCAATTTAGACTGTCCTATAAGCCTTTTCTCGAGATGTCTATTAGAGACATATTTATAGGCAATTTTATTCCCTTTCCAGATCATTAAAGAACATCTCATTTGGATATCTGAGTCAAAAGTTATGTGCAAAACACAAAAAGGTGTTCTGAAAAATCAAATCAGGCCAGCTTTGCAACCACTTTGGTGCACGTTTTTCTTCCTCATTTATGAGATGTCTCTTTCTTTTTTTTGACCTAAAATAATATAACAATGTCCCCTCCAACTTTCCATCCATGTGCTTGCCTTCTTGGATCAATGGATTACCCAAAATAAATCAATTGTTATTTGTTGTGTGGACATGTAAGATCATGGATTGTGCTTGGACTAATTTGAAGGTTGATTTGGGGCAGAATTGGGGTTGAATTTAAGCATCAAATAAGGATACAAATGTACCTATTATTTGGGCTAATATTGACATTGAAACCTTGAGTGTTTAATGGTTGAAGTTTGCACACAACATAAGGCAAGTTTGGGCTTGAAATAGATCATATGATATTTTTTTCTAGAATTGGAATAGAATTGATTTTTGGGGCAAATTTAGAGCACTTATTTGAACCAAGATTTGCTTCAATCTTCAACTAAATGTCTCTTCAATTCTTTGTTCTGAATTCTGATGTTGAATTTTCTGAATTAATTCATTTAAGCTCCAAAAACCTATCGAAACATTAAAAGAAACTTCATTACTAAAAAGCACATCAATTATTATAAAAACAACCAAATAAAAACAATAAATACATATGTAAAATAAGAGACTTAATGAAACTTTTGATGCACAATCACCTACTCTTGCACCTTGTGAGAAAGATGATGAGCCAATCTTGAGCGTAAGGAAGGGGTTGAATCTGAAAATTGCAAATAAACGACTGATTCCCCGCTAGCACTTCCATTTCCTTATGCCATGACCAAATGACACGACTAAAAGATTGATATCTTATCTCAAGTGCAGGAGTGTTAAAGTAATAAATATCCTGGCAAGACCGAGGTCCAACCACAAGAAGGTTAATTATACAAATTATAAACAACAACATCAGTAACAACAATAATATTAGTAGCAATAGTAGTAGTAGTAGTAGTAGTAGTAGTAGTAGTAGTAATAAAGAAAAAGAAGGAGAAGAAGAAGAAGAAGAAGATGAGAACTTTAAGATGGAATATTAATGTAAGGATTAAACAATGATAATAACAAATGTCAAGGTTAGAGGATCCACTAATGGTATGTCAAACAAGTATAATATAAACTCTTATTATTCAAGTGGAAACCACACACTAAAGAGGTTCCAATCAGATTATAGATTATTAACATGATTATATTAGTCATCTTAGTTGATTAATGCTAATACTTGTAAATCTCGTCAGGCATTCATGATTATAACTTATGCTAACAACAAATCGAGTTCCTTTCATAGCTTAGGTGTCGGTTATACCATATAGTATGGGTTATGAAAGTGTCAAGCATTTGTTGTAACAAGTGTTATACAATATAAATCTAGATTAGCAATTTAATGAGCAAAGTATTAAAGAGTGAACAGGATAACAAATACAAAACATGTTAGTATCAAACATTAAGGTCCATATTAAGTTTACACTATACTTATTCTTACACCATTAGTGTAACCTTTTCACCTTGACATAATTAACTTAACTAAACGAAATGAAAGAAAGAAAAATAAATAAACAAAATAAAAACATAAATAAGATAAAAGTTAACTAAGTAAATGAAAGGAAATGAAAGGCATAAACTTGATATTAATGAAAGCAAAGCATAAGCAGTACAAAAAATACAAAGAGAGAAAGCAAGAGCATGATCTTGATATGGAAACCAAGATGCCTAAATGTATGACAAATGTCTCCTTTTATAGGTCAAAATTAGGAACTATTGATTTGATGACTAATTGATGAGTGGGTGGCCAACTCTTGATTTGGTGACAATCCTTATCTTTTGTTGTCTGCCCAAAACATTATTGATAACATCAAAATTGGAACCACTTGAAAACATGAAAGTTGTAGAAAATTATCTCAGTTTTCTTGTGTAAAAAATTGAGGTCATTTGGACTTCTAGAACTCCAGATATGGGCCAAACACTTCTTTGTTGTTGCTATAATTTTGTCTTGAAAATGGCCTTTTTATATCTTAGGCTCCATATGAAAGTTGTAGGCCTATGTCATACCTTTCCATCCATATAAAGTAGACCTAAATCTTAGATCTACAGCTCTAGATATGACCCAATTACTGAACAATGTTCCGGTCAGGACTGCACCGACATCTCTTTTCTAAGTTTGGCCATCTCTTTGTCCTTTCAATTTCAGTTCTTAAATTTATCAATCAATCCTTTTATTTATGTGATAGGCCTACATTTAAAATGAACATTTACCATAAATTAAAGGTATCTTATATTTTAGATATATTATTATAAAACATGCTTTAGTTAAGGAGTTATTGATACTTCAAGTGCAAAATGATGATATAAAACCATGATAAAAATACACTTTTAAGTACTAATCACCAAACAAAGAAAAATCAATCACAACTCTGAAATCTTTGAAACTTTCAAACAGGTAAGGATCAATATACCTTTGTTGGATGCTATTAAACAGGTTTCTTCTTATGCTAAATTTTTCAAAGATCTATGCACTATAAAGAGAATTGAATGTGAAAAATAAAACCTTTTTAGCCGAACAAGTAAGTGTCATTTTTCAGAACAATAATGCTTTGAAATATAAAGACCCTTGTTGTCCTATAATTTCTTGCTTTATTCGAGAACATAAAATTAAAATAGCCTTACTTGATCTTGGAGCTAGTGTGAATTTATTTCCATATTTAGTTTTTTAGAGTCTCAATCTAGGTGAGTTAAGACTAACTTCTGTTTCTCTTTTACTTACCCATAGATCTGTAAAAGTGCCTAGAGGAATGATTGAAGATGTGTTAGTACAAGTCGATAAATTCATTTATCATGTGGATTTATTGTCTTGGACACAGAACCTATTGAAGCTTGTAATTCATTTCCTGTTATTTTAGGATGTCCATTTTTTGCAACTTCTAATGCATTGATTAATTGTAGGAATGGATTGATGACGCTATCATTTGGAAATATGACATTGGAGATGAATATTTTCAACATTTGCAAGCAACCTAGAGATGATAATGATTTACAAGAAGTGGACTTTACAAAAAAATTAATTCATAATCAATTTCAAATCACTTCTAGTGAAATTGAGATTGATGAATCTAATGATTTGCATATGATTTTTTTTTCAGAAAGAATTAAAGGCAAGTTATAACAACCCAGCTTTTCAAGCCCCAAACAACCTTATTTTTTTTTTACTTGACACACATCGTGTCGATAATTGGCGAACCTGTTTCCTCACATCATCAAGATGCATTCCATACATTAACGACATTCAACATTTCATTTAAAAGTGAATCTTACATAAACACATAATATTATGTTTACATGATTAGATGTTCACATTATAATATACATATATAGACATGAGTTTGCATTCTGATCCTAATAATAGTCATCATGAATTTAAACAAAAGGATCCAATAAAATTTATACATTTAATACATTGATTCATACAAAATACATCGTGATTTAGGATGCAAATACATGATTCCTTGCAAAAGTAGGTTCCCGTGTATTGGGTGGGTTTCCTAGGCATCTCGTTGATGTGACGTCCCTGCTGCAGTACAAAACATTTAAGAGAATTCAATTGCTTATTAATAATAATGATAATTAAATGATCTGGCAGATTAATGAAACATTAACATTATTCCATGTTTGATGCATGATATTTATAGTTTCTTCATGTACTTGGTATACACAACTTGTAGTGCATATAGATACACTAATTTTTGCAATCAACCATAATCTTAAACCCAGCTATCCTCTTAAGGCATCATTTGCTGAGGTTAACCATTCACTCACCCTGATTATCCACTTCGGATGCCTTTAGCCGAAGTTATTCAATCATTTATCTCGATCATCCCTTTAGATGCCATTAGCTGAGGCTAATTAGTTGTTTGTCCTGGTCATCCCTTTAAATGCCATTAGCCAAGGCTAATCATTCCTTTGTCCCGGTCATCCCTTCGCATGCCATTAGCCAAGGCTAATCATTCCTTTGTCCCGGTCATCCCTTCGCATGCCATTAGCCAAGGCTACTCAATCATTTATCCCGGTCATCCCTTTGGATGCTATTAGCCGAGGCTAATCATTCCTTTGTCCCCTTCATCCCTTACGATGCCATTAGCTGAGGCTACTCAATCATTTGTCCCGTTCATCCCTTCGGATGCCATTAGCCAAGGCTAATCAGTCGTTTGTCCTGGTCATCCCTTTGGATGCCATTAGCCGAGGCTAATCATTCCTTTGTCCCGGTCATCCTTTCAGATGTCATTAGCTGAAGCTAATCAACCATTTAACAACATTTAAACATTTGACAATCTAATATCTATTCTAGCCCATTATGGTAACATTCATGTTAAAGTATCTTATTATTTAACGTATGAAAAAGGAAGGTGGAAGTCACCTACCGGCTCCACCTGTGGGTTGTTCTTGTCGTGACGATGGTCCAATCCCGACCGCACCACCCAAGACATCAATGGTCACAAATCAGTACATTTGTATTTTTTAATCATATTCGTCACCACACTTATTTTAAAAGTTCATATGTTCACATTCAAGTGTTCCACATTCAAGTGTTCCACATTTTACACCATCATACTGTGAAATTGTTACTAGCATTTAAGTCATTTCTGCCTAAGAGGCTTATGGTAGAAATTGGCAGTGAGAACTAGTTCACTGCTAGCAGCCAATTCGACAGCAAAAACTATTTCACTACTGGCGCCACAATTTTAGCAGCAAATGCTAAATCGTAGCAGACAACTCAATTTCGACAGCGAATCACAATTTCGCTGTAGCCAACTCAACTTTGGTAGCGAAATCACAAATTCGCTGTTGAACATGAAATTCAGCAGCGAAAGCAAATTTCTTATAGACAACTCAACTTCGGCAGCTATTCGCTGTAGCTAACACCGTTTCGACAGCAAATCGTAATTTCGCTGCAGAACACACAATTTGGCAGCCAATGCTAATTCGCTGCAGAAGACCCAATTTCAGCAGCGAATACTAATTCACTGCAGCCGACACAGTTTCGACAGCGAATCAAAATTTCACTACAGAACACACAATTCAGCAGCAAATTCTAATTCGCTGCAGAAGATTCAATTTCGGCAGCGAATGCTAATTCCCCGCAGTCGACACATTTTCGACAGCGAATCAAAATTTCACTGCAGAATACACAATTCAACAGCAAATTCTAATTCATTGCAGAAGACTCAATTTCGGTAGCGAATGCTAATTTGCTGTAGCCGACACATTTTCAACAGCGAATCAAAATTTCACTGCAGAACACACAATTCAGTAGCGAATTCTAATTCGCTATAAAAGACTCAATTTTGGCAGTGAAAGCTAATTTGCTGCAGCCGACACAGTTTCGGCAGCAAATCGCAATTTTACTGCAAAACACACACATTGAAAACCATTAATTACAACATATATCTTTCAATAATTCCAGCAGAATACACACGTTGAAACTATCTATTTCAGCACATAATCCTTCAACCAATCCCAGCAGAACACACACATTACATGCCGGCCAACCCCATAGTTAAAGCCGG
Organism: Populus euphratica; assembly: GCF_000495115.2. Classification (NCBI taxonomy): domain Eukaryota; kingdom Viridiplantae; phylum Streptophyta; class Magnoliopsida; order Malpighiales; family Salicaceae; genus Populus; species Populus euphratica. The sequence goes on along the minus strand of NW_011500800.1, from coordinate 9,531 downwards.
CCCTCTACCATGATTTGTTATTTCCATTTTGTTCATTTTTCTTTGTTAGATGTTCTAAAATTGGCCTCATTTCCTTTCTATTTTCCTTGTCCTCTTAGTTAATTTCTATTTTCATTATAACTAGCTGAGGTCCTAGGTCAATTTTTCTTATGGTTTTTCTTCTTCATTTTCGATTCTAGGTCTTAAAGAGAAGAGGAAGGGAGTTTCATGACCTATACCTTTCGAATCTAGCTAAGTTTGAGGAAGGTTTGACAGTGTTCTTTCTCCTCTCCCGCTGGTTCTCTTTCTTCTTCTTCTTCTCATGTTTTGTAGCCCTTTTTCCTTCCCCTCTAGACAGCTGTCCAATCTACTCTCAAGGTCTCCTCTCTCTCTCACACACGTTCACAAGGCTTAGGTTTCTATTGAGAAGGAGAAAGGGAAGAGTAACATGCAGCTGGACATACAGCTGCAAACAACTTTGGGGAGAGCAAGGGTTACCTTCTCCCTCCTATATTTATACTCCCTATTAAATGAGGTGAGGCGTTTGGGGTTGGTTTAGATGTGTTCTTATCTTTGTTTTTGTCTATCCAAAACCGGTTTTACCCCTCCCTCCAACTTCTTAATATAATTTAAAAATAACTGCATCACTACCGATTCAAGAAATCAGCAGCAAAAACTACATCGCTGCTGATTCAGAAATCGATAGTGATGGTGGAGTCATCAATTCTCTCTCTTTCTCTCTCTCTCTATATTTTTTTTTTTGGTATTTACACAAGTAATTAGAGACCATAAATTGAGGAATTGCCACCATGATCAATTAAGTCCATACCTTCAAGTGTTCAACCACCCAAACTTGATTTGAAGTCGTTGCCATTCAATCTCAAATACTCATTTTAGGGAGAAAATGAAACTTTTCCAGTAATAATCTCTTCTAAACTTAATGCACATTAAGAAGGTAAGTTATTACAAACTCTAAAAATGCACCAAAATACATTAGAATGGACCATAGCTGGAACAAAAAAGAATTAGTCCTTTGATTTGTACACACAAAATTTATTTGGAGGAAAATGTTAAACCCTCTAGGGAAATGCAACGAAGGCTCAATCCTAATATGAAAGAAGTAGTGAAAAATAAAGTCATTAAGTTTCTAGATAATGGAATTATTTATCCTATTTCTTATAGCAAATGGGTAAGTCCTACCCAAGTTGTACCCAAAAAGTATGGAGTCACTATGATAACAAATGAGAACAATAAGTTAATTCCCACTAGGATTGTTACTGGTTGACACATGTGCATTGACTATAGAAAACTTAATTTAATGACTAGAAAAGATCATACAATGTTTCCTAAATTTTTTTTCTAGGAGATGAAGCATAAGGAGGTGCATATCCATGAAAAATTTTAAAATTATGGCATGGTTGAAATGGTGGCTGTGAAGTTTGTGCGTCACTCTTCCAACTTAAATTTGGGTGATTTCTCCAACCAGGGTTGTATGTTTGCGAGTATGGGTTATGATTGGGTCTTTGGAAACTATTTAAAACATGAGCTTATTCATGGAGACATTCCTTAAAAGAAGGCAAGGTTGGACAATCATTAGTTGAATGTTCATTGGTTCCATAGATTTGACATACAATGTCTTAAACATATTTTAATTGACCACTCTTTTTTAATTCTAGTGCCTCAACATTTCTAGCTAAATATGCAAACTTGGCTTGGAGGTCACGATCTTCGCTGAGGTTGTACATACCTCCACAAGATGTATGAGGTTGAGTTTTACTCGGTGCCTCATAAATACCTGTGGTGTCCCAATTTTGAGCATTTTCAGCTAACAAGTCTAAGTACTTGACAAGACCGAAAGATTGATATCTTCTTCCAAGTGCAGGAGTGTCGAAGTAATAAATTATCTGGGAAGACCGAGGTTGAACTACAGGGAAGTTAATTGTATAAATTATAAACAACAATAGTAGTAGTAGTAATAGTACTACTAATAATAATAGTAATAATAATAATAATAATAATAATAATAATAATAAAGAAAAAGAAGAAGAAGAAGAAGAAGTTGATAAGAACATTAAGATGGAAGATCAATGTAAGGATTAGACAATGATAACAACAAATATCAAGGTTAGATGATCTATTACTGGTATGTCAAACAAGTATAGTATAGACTTTTATTACTCAACTGAAAACCACACACAAAGGAGGTTCCAATCAGATTATAAATTATTAACATAATTACATTAGTTATCTTATTCGAATAATGCTAATACTTGTAAATGTTGTTAGACATTCATGATTATAACTTATGTTAACAACAAATCAAGTTCATTTCATAGCTCAGGTGTCTATTATACCATACAGTATGGGCTATGAAAATGTCAAGCATTTGTTGTACCAAATGTTATACAATATAAATCTAGATAAGTCATTTAACAATCAACGTATTAAAGAGTGAATAAGATAACAAATATAAAAAAATGTTAGTATCAAACATTAAAGTTCATGTTAAGTTTACACTATACTTATTCTTACACCATTAGTGTAACATTTTCACCTTGACATAATAAACTTAACTAAACATAATGAAAGGAAGAAAAATAAATAAAACAAATAAGAACATAAATAAGATAAAATTTAACTAAGTAAAGAAAAGGAAATGAAAGGTATAAACTTGATATTAATGAAAACAAAACTTAAGCATTACAAAAAATACAAAGAGAGAAAGAAAAAGCATGATCTTAATCTGGAAACCAAGAAGCCTAAATGCATGGCAAATGCCTCCTTTTATAGGCCAAATTTAGGAACTATTGATTTGATGACTGATTGACGAGTGGGTGGCCAACTCTTGACTTGGTGACAATCCTTATCTTCTCTTGTCTGCCCAAAATATCAATGATAACATCAGAATTGGAACACTTAGAAACATGAAAGTTATAGGAAACTGTCTTAGCTTTCCAAGAAAAAAAGCGAGGTCATTTGGACTTCTAAAACTCTAGATATGGGCCAAATATGGAACCGTATTTGGGATGTAGGACAGATTTGGACTTCTTCATTGTTGCTACAATTTGGACTTGAAAATAGTCGTTTTAAATCTTTGGCTCATGAAAGTTGTAGGCATACATCTTACCTTTCCATCCATATAAAATGGACCTAAATCTGAGATCTACAACTCTAGATATGACCCAATTACCGAATAGTGTTCCGGTTTGGACTGTATCAGCATCTCTTTTCTACGTTTGGCCATCTATTTGTCCTTTCAATTTCAGTACTTAAACTTATCATTTAACCCTTTCATTTATGTGACAGGCCTGCATTTAAAATGAAATTTATCAATCAATCCTTTCATTTATCTGATAGGCCTGCATTTAAAATGAACATTTACCATAAATTAAAGGTATCTTATATTATTAGATATATTATTATAAAACATGCTTTAATTAAGGAGTAATTGATACTTCAAGTGCAAAATGATGATATAAAACCTTGATAAAAATGCACTTTTAAGTACTAATCATAGCCCTCAACCTAATCAAAGTGTTAAAATAAAAAATAATTTGCAAATTCCACAAAGCAAAGTATTCATCATTCAACTTCCATTAATCTATCCGGATAAAGAAACTCTTATTAAATTTATGTATTTGCTCACTACCTCTTAAACAAGATATTAATAAACATTTCTTTTGTGTTCAATATATCAACACATAATTATGGGGCTTTACTTGGAAGAAAATAAAATTCTTGTTCTAATGTTTAAGGTTAACTTTCTTATGTTGGGAATTTTTTCTTCTTTTTTTTGTTTTTTTGTTTTTTTTATAAATATATATACATATAACTTAAAACACAATGCATCTTTAACCCATGTAATAAGCTTTTGGCTAATGACTTTCAGACTAGTTGGTCTTGGGGCCTTAGGTGTTGAGACAACCCTACGAGCTTAATAACTCGGGTTTCAGATACTTATATATAGATAGTGCAATGTTTGATTCCCTTAAGCTTTTCTCCTTAACCCATGTAACAAGCATTGGGCCAATAGCTTCCAAGTCAGTTGACTTTAGAGTATTAGGTGTTAAAACACCTTTTTGAGTTTAATTGCTTAGGTTAGGGAGGCTATGAAACCAAACTTATCTACATTTTTATTATCATCATTTTTTTTGCTTTGTTTTTTCAAATTATATACTATCTCTTTCCCGTAGTTGTTACCTTTAACAAAAGAACATAAATAATGTAGTAATCCAATATGCAACCCACAATCATATGTTAAAGTATGTGTGTGAAAATTAAGGTTTAAGAATATATGTTAAATGAGTATATGAGCATAATTAAGTGATAATAATGTGAGAGTTTGTAAATCTGAATATTTCAAGAAGTACTTTGATAGACCTTGTTATGAATATTGCAAATAACCATTGAAAAATATTAACCAAGATACGTCTCAAGAGTCAATAAAATTCCTTCTTACTCTGTCATCTTAGTAACTATAGTTTGCAAGTGGTTTATGAAAAAGAAAACACAGTTAGTTTTTTTTTTAATATCAACTATTACCATCTCCCCTCAACCAAAATAAGACATTGTCCTCAATATCCTAAACTAGAAAGATAGAGTATAGAAGACATCACCTGAAACATCAAACACTAACAAACTTGAAATACACTTAAACAAATATATGAAACAACAAAACACAAATATTATGCTATTAATAAAACCAAAAGACACAAGTTTTTATAAACTAAGACTCAAATCGTAGTTGTGATTGTGGCACATATTTTCCCTTGCTTTTATATCTAAGAATGGCTTAAATGCCTTTTATGGGTCGAGGATAAGCTTTTTATCCAGTTTTATTAAAAACTAACAAACATGGTCTGTTTTATTCAGATTTCTAAGACTAAGTTGATCATGTTCTTTATGAAAATGGAGCCATAAATCATGAATTGCACAATGCATATCTCCACTAGAATGCGTCTCAACAGTCAATAGAAGATTATCTAAATACTCTTTACTCAGGCCATATTTAATGAATTGTATTGTATCTTCATGGTTTATAGATACCATTCCTAAAGAACGACATTGTGCATTACAAGTCTATCTGGCACATCGATAACAGACTTTCAGTCATTTTACACGACGTTTCTTTGTAAAAGTGCTTTTACCTATCCCAAGCATATATGAAATAAAAGAATTGAAAGACTCACCTGATAATCGAACCTTTGCTTTAATTAGCCAGTGAATCTATTCAGGAATTCTATGGTTCATTAACAACCTCAATCTTATACACCTAGCTCGGTAAATTTTTGTAATCACATTTTGAGGTAAACCAAGAAAATACTTTTTTAATTTTTCAAGAGTGGTGTCTATTTTTTAAGATAAGAAGTGGAAAAGAGATTTAAAGAAAAGAGAAGGAGCAAGGAATTGAACAAATATATACACAGATATCAGTTATCATAAGAAATTAAAAGAACCAACTTAATAGTTATGGAGTACTGTTATCTACCATTTGACCGGGGTGAGAGAGACAAGCAAACCAAGAGTCACAAATAAAAAAAACAAAACACAAAAACAATGTGAGAAAAACAATGTTCATTGTGCCTGTTTGGCTCTCTGCTTCTGCTGGCTTTGCCTTTATGTTGCTGCCTTTGTTAGCTTGGCTCTTGTGTGTTGTTGTTTCCTGCTTGTAGCTATTTTGTTTCTTCCAGTTAGCTGGACTGATGGCCTTTGGATTTGCTGTTCGGTTTTTCCTAGTTGTTCTACTACTTACTTGTAGTGTGGTTGTTTAGGTTTCTCCTTGCTGGTTTAATAATATTTATACCAGATATTTTGCTTGATGTTTTGCTTGTTATGGCCTACTGGTCGGTTGCTGCATGATTAGTACTTAAAAGTGCATTTTTATCATTATTTTATATCATCATTTTGCACTTGAAGTATCAATAACTCCTTAACTAAAGCATGTTTTATAATAATATATCTAATAATATAAGATACCTTTAATTTGTGGTAAATGTTCATTTTAAATGCAGGCCTATCAGATAAATGAAAGGATTGATTGATGACTTTAAGAACTTAAATTGCAAGGATAAAGAGATGGCCAAACATAGAAAAGAGATGTCGGTGCAATCCAAACCGGAACACTGTTCGGTAATTGGGTCATATCTGGAGCTATATATCTCATATTTAGGTCCAATTTATATGGATGGAAAGGTAAGACATAGGCCTACAACTTTCATATGGAGCCCAAGATCTAAAAAGGCCATTTTCAAGTCCAAATTGTAGCAACAACAAAGAAGCCCGAATCTATTTTCCAGCCCGAGCACTGTTCGGTATTTTGGCCATATCTGGAGTTCTAGAAGTTCAAATGAGCTGAATTTGTTACACAAGATAGATGAGACAATTCCCTACAACTTTCATGTTTGCAAGTGGTTCCAATTTTGACTTTATCAATGACGTTTTGGGCAGACAAAAGAAGATAAGGATTGTCACCAAGTCAAGAGGTGGCCACCCACTCGAGAAGATAAGGATTGTCACCAAGTCAAGAGTTGGCCACCCACTCATCAATTAGTCATCAAATCAATAGTTCCCAATTTTGGCCTATAAAAGGAGGCATTTGCCATGCATTTAGGTATCTTGGTGTCCAGATCAAGATCATGCTCTTGCTTTCTCTCTTTGTATTTTTTGTAATGTTTATGCTTTGCTTTCATTAATATCAAGTTTATGCCTTTCATTTCCTTGCATTTACTTATTTAACTTTAATCTTATTCATGTTCTTATTTTGTTTATCTATTTTTCTTTCTTTCATTATGTCTAAATAAGTAAAAATGAGTTAGTTTATGATCAACTTGAATCTACTTTAAGTAAAAATGAGTTAGTTTATGATCAACTTGAATCTACTTTAAGTAAAAATGAGTTGGAGGAATCTGAAGATTTGCAAATGATTTATTCTGAGGAAGAAATCACAAATGAAAAACGCATAAAAAATGTTGATGCAGATCTTTTGTCAAAAGTGACAACAAATTCAACATCTGACATCACACCAATCGATGATTACTTTCCTAATGAATCCTTACTTTCTCTTAGTTCAATGCCTTGGTATGATAAAAATATCAATTTTCTTGCTTTAGGAGATTTGCCAGCTCCTTAACTAAATGCAGGCCTATCACATTTTGCACTTAAAGTATCAATAACTCCTTAACTAAAACATGTTTTATAATAATATATCTAGTAATATAAGATACCTTTAATTTGTGGTAAATTTTCATTTTAAATGCAGGCCTATCACATAAATGAAAGGATTGATTGATGAATTTAAGAACTGAAATTGAAAGGACAAAGAGATGACCAAATTTAGAAAAGAGATGCTGGTACTGTCCAAACCGAAACACTGTTCGGTAATTGGATCATATCTGGAGCTGTAGATCTCAGATTTAGGTCCACTTTATATGGATAGAAAGGTAAGACATAGGCCTACAACTTTTATATGGAGCCCAAGATCTAAAAATGCCATTTTCAAGTCCAAATTATAGCAACAACAAAGAAGCCCGAATCTGTCTTCCAGCCCAAGCACTATTCAGTGTTTGGCCCATATCTGGAGTTCTAGAAGTCTAAATGAGCTGAATGTTTTACACAAGAATGCTGAGATAATTTCCTACAACTTTCATGTTTTAAGTGGCTCCAATTTTGACGTTATCAATGACGTTTTAGGCAGACAAGAGAAGATAAGGATTATCACCAAGTTAAGAGTTGGCCACCTACTCATCACTTAGTCATCAAATCAATAGTTCCCAATTTTGGCCTGTAAAAGGAAGCATTTGCCATGCATTTAGGCATCTTGGTTTCCAGATCAAGATTATGCTCTTGCTTTCTCTCTTTGTATTTTTTGTAATGTTTATGCTTTGCTTTCATTAATATCAAGTTTATGCCTTTCATTTTCTTTCATTTACTTAGTTAACTTTTATCTTATTTATGTTCTTATTTTGTTTATTTATGTTTCTTTCTTTCATTATGTTTAGCTAAGTTTATTATGTCTAGGTGAAAAGGTTATACTAATGGCGTAAGAATAAGTATAGTGTAAACTTAATAAGGACTTTAACAATAAGTATAATGTAAACTTAATATGGACTTTAATGTTTGATACTAACATGTTTTGTATTTGTTATCTTGTTCACTCTTTAATACTTTGCTTGTTAAATGACTACTCTTGATTTATGTTGTATAACACTTGGTACAACAAATGCTTGACACTTTCATAGCCCATACTGTATGGTATAACCGACACCTGAGCTATGAAAGGAACTTGATTTGTTGTTAACATAAGTTATAATCATGAATGCTTGACGAGATTTACAAGTATTAGCATTAATTGAATAAGATGACTAATGTAATCATGTTAACAATCTATAATTTGATTGGAACCTCATTTGTGTGTGGTTTCCAATTGAATAATAAGAGTTTATACTATACTTTTTTGACATACCATTAGTGGAACCTCTAACCTTGACATTTGTTATTATCATTGTTTAATCGTTACATTAATATTCCATCTCAAAGTTCTCATCTTCTTTTTCTTCTTCTCCTTCTTTTTCTTTATTATTATTATTATTATTATTATTGTTATTGTTATTACTATTATTGTTGTTGTTGTTGTTGTTATTATTGTTGTCGTATTATTGTTATCTGTAATTTGTACAGTTAACCTCCCTGTGGTTCGACCCCGGTCTTGCCGGGTTATTTATTACTTTGACACTCCTGCACTTGGGAGAAGACATCAATCTTTTAGTCATGTCAAGTTTTTGGCGTCGTTGCCGGGGAGGTAAGTTTTGTATAAATTATAATATTTATTTTATTTTCACTTTTCACTTTTCTTGTATATAACTTTGTTTCTTTTCTCTTGTTTCTTCTTCTTTTGTTTTCTTTTTCCTTTTATTCTATTCCTACACGTGCATGAGAGTGTGGTCACGCACATCAAGTGGTAGACTTTGTAGGGTATCCTCATCATTTTCAGAAAATATGGCCGAAGAAGATAATCAATTACTTCATAATGAGAATAATGAGAATAATCGTGCTAGAATACTTAGAGACCACATGAATCCCATAAGAACAAGTGCACCATCATGCATAGTTTTTCCTCCCCGCCCACAAGAACAAGTGCACCATCATGCATAGTTTTTCCTCCTGATGCATCTCATTTTAATTTTAAGCCAGGTATTATTCAACTTTTACCTTCTTTTCATGGCTTAGAATTGGAAAATCCATACTTGCATTTAAGGGAATTTAAGGAGGTCTGCAACACATATAATAATTTAAATTGTAGCATGAACACCATCAAATTAAAGCCTTTTCCTTTTTCATTAAAAGATAAAGTTAAAACATGGCTACAAAATTTGAAACCAGGATCCATTTGTGCTTGGAATAAAATGCAACAACAGTTTTTAAAGAAGTTTTTCTCATCTCAGAGAACAAACTCTTTCAAAAGACAAATCACCACTTTCACTCAAAAACCAGGAGAAACATTTTATCAATGTTGGGATAAGTATCGAGACTTACTTAGTACTTGCCCTCATCATG
>NW_011509142.1:0-558 GCF_000495115.2 Populus euphratica | reverse complement strand
TATATATTAAAAAAATTAAAATAAAAAGAGAATAATAATAATAATAATCCCAACCTAAGAAAGTTAACCTTAAACATTAGAACAAAAATTTTGTTTTATTCCAAGAAAAGCCCATAACTGTGTGCTGATATATTGAATATAAAAGGAAGTTTTATTAATATCTGGTTTATGAGGTATTGAGTAGATATATAAATTTAATAAGAGTTTGTTTATCTTAATGATTAATAGAAGTTGAATGATGAATGTCTTACTTTGTGGAATTCGCAAATTATTTTTCTATTTTAACGCTTTGATTACTAGGGAATAGTAATAAGTTAGTTGGGAGGGTGTGATTAGTTCTTAAAAGTGCATTTTTATCAAGGTTTTATATTATCATTTTGCACTTGAAGTATCACTAATTTTTTAACTAAATCATGTTTTATAATAACATATCTAATAATATAAGATACTTTTAATTTATAGTAAATGTTCATCTTAAATATAGGTTTATCACATAAATGAAAGGACTGATTGATGAGATTAAATACTGAAATTGAAAGGAAAAAAAGATGGCCAAAC
>NW_011509144.1:0-558 GCF_000495115.2 Populus euphratica | reverse complement strand
ATTGGCTTTTTTAAAAGTTTTATTAGTTTTCAATTTTATCATTCAATTTAAATTAATCAAATTGTATTTTCTAATTTGATCCTTATTATTTTTATTTCTATTTTTTTCTTAAGTTTTTTTATAAAAATTCTTATTTTTTTTAATTTCATCATTTAATTAAAACTTTATTTTTATTTTTTATATCAATTTTTATCCTCATTCTTTTTATTTTTTTGGTCCTTTGTTTTCAATTTAGCTCTTATTTTTTTTAATTTTTTAGCCTTTTGCTAAATTATTTTTTCTTTTTAATTTTACCATTCAATCAAATAAAAAATTAATTTTTTTAATTTTAATTCTTATTTTTTATTACTATTTTTTAAAATACTTTTATATAATTAAAATTATTTTTTCTATTTTATATTTGAGAATTGAATTTCATAAATTTTTTAAATTAAATAATTTAAATTTAATAATTAAGATTACAAGATTAAAAAATTAATACAATTTTTGTTTTATTTAAAAAAATTTATAATTTTTTTATGATATAGATTATTTGAAATTAATTTTTTATATAAAAAA
>NW_011509145.1:0-558 GCF_000495115.2 Populus euphratica | reverse complement strand
TTAAGATAATCTTAAAGAAAACAAAAAATATAAAACCAAATTTCAAAACAATTAAATATTAAAAGATAAAATTAAAAAAAAAAGATTCAACTAAAAGAAGAACAAAAGACCCCGATTTAACTCGTAATCCGGGATAAACAAATATAATGTTGTTGGATGAAAAAAATAATTCAAATTAACCTTGGTTAACTCATTAAACCCGTGATTTAGGTAATGAAATCAAGATAATGTTATAGAAAACAAAAAAAAAAATTATATAATCTAATTCTAAATTAATTAAATGTTGAAGAATGAAATTGAAAAAAAATAAAATAAAATATGAAAAACCCAAGTTAACTCTCTAAATTCATGACTCGAGTAACGAAACCAAATAACCAAACTTAATGTTGAATTATAAGATTCAAAAGAAGACAAAAAAAGTTAAATCTTAAAAAAATAAACAAAAAACAAAGCATTGTTCAAATGAAAAATGTTTTGGGAGGAAAGGAATAATGAATTCCCCTCCTCAATTATTTTATGCTAGATTATTGCTTTGCATTACACCATATTATTTGTGAA
>NW_011509148.1:0-558 GCF_000495115.2 Populus euphratica | reverse complement strand
ACTATAAAAAAAACCCTAAAACTAAATTTCATAATTATTCAGCTCTTAATCACCTCTTTTTTTCTCAATGTCTTTCAAGTTATTATTCTCTCGTCACTTTTTTTCTCTAATTCTCTCATTATTTTATTATTTTCTTAACAAAATATTCAAAACTCGAGCCTTTATAAACAAAAAATGAAGGGATAGGAAACATTTGACCCTAAATTTTTATCTTTTCCTCTTTCATATTGTACACTTAATCATTATTATTTACAAACAAACAATGAAGAGATAGAAAATGTTTTTTGTTGTTTGATTTTGCATAAAAAGGATGTGCATTAGAGATATTTTGCTCTAATTTTTTCTATTTAATTTAATTAGAAACAGTCCCAATCCCACTTTCATGGATTTTTTAGAGTTAGTTTGGGTTTTTCATGAGCTGGTGTTCTTGTCATTTGGGTTATTATTTTGCACTCTGTATAGCTAAAATCCTTGCCGTTTAGACCAATCAATTCATAACTCATGTTTTCTAAATTTTGGTATCAACTTACCCTTTACATGGAAAATAACTTGATAGTA
>NW_011509143.1:0-558 GCF_000495115.2 Populus euphratica | reverse complement strand
ATTATTAAAATGATATTTAAGAAACCATTTTATTATTCTATACTTTTTAAATCAAATTAGAGATTTTTATAGTAATAATTTAATTACTTTATGAATGATTATATATGAACCTAGTACAAGATTTTTTTTAAATTACTCATAAATATCTAATAATAATAAAATATATATTTGATTTTTAATATAGTTTCTTAAATTAATTATCTTTTCACACGTACCATCTATAAATTATCAATACATGATTGTTTTTGAATTGAAGCTTGCCTTTTTTATCATAATTAGTTTTTGTTTGAAAAATCATGCATCATGTAAAAAGAAACATTTTTTTTATCCAAACAAAAAAGAAATACACAAATAAGGAAGAAGTATTTAATTAAAAAAATAGTTTTTCCTCCCTAATTTAATTCATCGATTCTTATGAATATTTATTTTAATTCTCTTTAAGTCTTTATAAAAAAAAAAAACAACATGATATTGATGAAAAGATATGTTTTTGTCAAAAAAAAAAGTAAATAAATACATGAATAAGAAATATGAATCTTGACTAAAGAAATATTATTT
>NW_011509309.1:0-530 GCF_000495115.2 Populus euphratica | reverse complement strand
GAGCTTGAAACTTACATAGGTCTATATTATTTTGTGCTTAATTTTTATTAAATAAATAAGGATAGTGAGATTCGAACTTGTAATCACTTGGTCATTAAGACTCTGGTATCATATCAAAGAATCATCTCAACCCAATAGTTTAAGCTGTTAAGTGAGATTCAAATAAATGAGTATGGTGAGATTCGAACTTGTGACCATTTGGTCATTAAAGCTTTGATATCATGTCAAGGAATCATCTTAACTCAATAGTTTAAACTGTCAGGTGAGATTCCAAAATATAATTTATATTATTTTCTAACATAAATATCTTCATTACCATAAAAAAAAAAAAAAAAGTTTTGATTAATTCGAGTCATTCTAAGCCTTAAAAAGTTCAAGAACTTCATACAAGTTCATAGATAGTGTCATGAAACCATCTCACCTAAAAAATTAAGTTATTAGATGAGGTCCCAAGATATGATTTATATTATTCTCTAACACATCCCCTCAAGTGAAAGCCCTTTAGATTTGAAACTTGCACAAGTCCACGT
>NW_011509147.1:0-558 GCF_000495115.2 Populus euphratica | reverse complement strand
AAACTAATTTCATTTTTCTAATTTCATCAGAAATAGAATATCTATATATATCACTATTAATATATATCACTATTAGAAGATTCATGAGAATTTCATTTCTCATCAATCAAATAGCTATACTTTAAATGGTCAAATTAATCAAATAAAGGAGTAAACCAATTTTAATCAATAGACCTATATATTAATTACTATTAAATAGTAATATCAGAAGAAAATTCTAGGTAGAAACTAGGGTTCAAAATCCAAACTGAGGAGGTCTTTAACTTGACTTGAGTTTATAGAACAGTCCATAAACATACATCCTGATTAATATAGGAGGCAATCATTTGGTTCATATTACATATCTGATCATGTGCTTTCCACCACAATATTTCTGATATTAATCGAATTATTTAATAGATTAAGAAAAGGTGTTAGAGAGCCTAATAAAGGATAACTTTTTTTTGTTTCTTTGGTATTTTAATTGAATTATTGCCTTAGAACAGGAGACATGTTGACTGATCAATTCGAAGAAAATCCAGGCAGAAAGATAACCCTAGTTTTTTTTTAAATACATTT
>NW_011509139.1:0-559 GCF_000495115.2 Populus euphratica | reverse complement strand
AGTCCCTGGTTCACTTACTAGATCGGGCCAAGTTTTAAAATTATACATAAAATTACCATAGTTGTTAACTTGGTTAAGGGGTTAGGTTCTGGGTTAACCTGAAAAAATAAAAAAATATATATGGTTGAGGTTTTGATATATCATTTGACAAGGTTTGGAAATAATACATATGAATATAGTCTATAAAAGATAAAATATGAGGCATAAAATATAGTATAATTATCCACATCAAAAAATTAAAAAATCAAACCATCTGAATGTGGGATATTAAAAATAAATATAAAGTGTAATATAATTATTCTGTATTAAAAATTAAAAAAAATAATTCATGTGAATATAAGAAGATACGACAATACAACCAAAAAGTTGTTTGCCCAAATTTTGAATTTTTTTTTTTTGCTTAAAATTAACTTTTCTAGTGTTTTTGAATAGTTTTAATACGCTAATATAAAAAAATTAAAAAAATATTTTTTTAAATAAAAAATACTTTGAAACATAACCTTTAACACACTTTTAAATAGGCCCCTAAATTATATATAATTATCTCACATCAAAAAGT
>NW_011509138.1:0-559 GCF_000495115.2 Populus euphratica | reverse complement strand
TTTATATTATTTGAAGGGGATGGTTTTCCTAGTTTATTTTCCCATTCAATTCATTATTATTAGAGTTTTTAAAAAAATTATATAAAATATTTATAATAGCTTTTTTATTTAGCATTCTTGGAGTTTAAGGGTTTTGACTTATACAAATTTCGTTATATTTTATTTTCATATATCCATGAGTTAGAATCAGAACCCACTAATGATCATAGTTGAATGTCATAAAATATGTGTCTTGGAACTCAATGATTCTGAGTAGTTAATGTTTGTGTTTTGTTGAATAATCATGACTTACAAAAAATTGTAGGATTGAATGTGCGCATGTAAAAGATGATGAGGAAATTCCCCTCAAGATTAAAAAAAATAAAATAAACATTCAGGAATTAGTATGGTGGTTTGTTCATGTAAGAACTATTTTATTTAATAAGTAGGTATTTTTAAATCTAATTTATATATCAACTACACTAAGTCTCTCATCTTAACTATTTCAAAAATACATATTTTATATTGTGCTTGTTTGGTGATATTGTGCAAGATATTTTTGAAAAGTGTTTTCCAATTA
>NW_011509141.1:0-559 GCF_000495115.2 Populus euphratica | reverse complement strand
AAAAATTTAATTTTATCATTCAATATTTTTTTTAATTAATTTTTTTAATTTATTTTATTTTATTTTTTATGGTATTACCGTGAATAAACTTTCCTCTATTTCATATACATTTGATTTTGTAAGGTATGCTTTTGTTATTATTTTTATAATTATTTATATTTTATTTAGACTTATCAAGTCATTCTAGAAAAAATATTAGCAACATTTTCTTTTATCATATATTTAAAAAAAAATTAATTTAATCTAGTAATATTTTAGAGACAATGATCTAAGTTCTTTTCTAAAGGCATCACAAACTCACTCCTACGTTGAATTTTAGTATAGAACTCTTCTCTAATCTGGCTCGCAGTATGCATTATATAATTTAGGTTAATCTTCTGCTTTTTTATTTTTTGGAATTTTAGTCTTTAAATGTTGAAATTATAAAACAAATAGTATATGAGATTGTGTTGAGATATCCCAGTCCCACAATTTCAACTTTCTCACTCCTAGTAAAAACCAATTATTATAAATTGATCCACAATTAAGGAGAACTATGAAAAAATATAGCTTAAAGTTA
>NW_011500473.1:114845-145201 GCF_000495115.2 Populus euphratica | reverse complement strand
AATAGACACAAAGAAAGTGTAGTCTCCTTGAATTATAAATAGATTAAGATATTATAGATAATAAAACTATTGAATATTATAGGACGAAAAAAGGTTTTTTTTTAATAATTCTTTGTAGTCTAACCATTTATTATTAAATACTAAGCATCCTTTTATTTTGGTCCTCAAAATCATTTAAAACTCTTATTTTATTTTATTTTTTAACATCAAGTTTACGGAATATTGAATTTATAATTTATTTTTAATAAAATTTTCTCAGTATCATAACTTTGATAATAAGTTTAGTAGGTTAATTAATCATATTAACTTGGGTCATTTTTTTTTTTATCATTTTTCTTAATTATTTTTTAAATTTTTTCTTCCAATATATATTGGATTAACTAGGAATTGGGTTTCATAGTTGTTTTTTTTTTAGATTTACCACGGTCTCATGATCTGGATCACGAGTTTTATAGGTTAGTTAGGTTTAATCAAGTTTTTTTAATCCTTTTTTAATATTATATATATATATATATATATTAATTTCATCTTTTAATATTGGGTTAATTGAGAATTATAATTTATAAATATTTTTTAATTTCTTTCCATGGAGTTATCCTAATTTCCAAACTCAAATTTGACAAGTTAACCCGGGTTAACTCATGTCTTTTTTTCCCCTGTTTTTATTGTTTTCAATTTAGTTCTTCAAAATTATGTTGATTAAAAAGTGAACTTCATAATATATTTTTTTTCTATAGAGTTATTATGACATAGGTCACAACTTAAGTTGGTTGACTTGGGTTTTTGGTCTTTTTTCTAGAGTTTTTTATCCTTTTTTTTTCAATTCTTAATAGGGGATGTGGTTGATTAACTCATGTGGTTTTTTATGTTCTTTTTAATTTTTTTAATTTGCATTCTTAGACTTTCAAAATGATTAAGAATTGAGTTTCATAATTTATTTTAATTTACTTTCTATGAGATTATCATGATTTTAATATTTAAGTTTATCATTTAAGCCTAGGTTGACTTGACTTGTTTATTTAGTTGAATTTTATTTTTAATTTTTAATTTTATCATTTAACATCGGGTTAATTGATAATTGAGTTTAATAAAAAAAATTATTTGTTTTCTATAGGGTTATCGAGTCTCATGACTGGGTAGCAAATTTAGCAGGTTAACCAGAATTGATCCGAGTTGATTTAATATATTATTATTTTAATATTTTAAAAAATATCATTTGTATATATCAAGTTGACCATGTTATATTAAATCAAACTTCATATCATTAAAAAATTCCTTTAAAAAACATATTAAAAGTACCTAAATATCTTTTTATGCCCAAAAAAAAATTCCTTTAAATTGTTGCCACAATTTTAAAAATTGAACCAAATAATTTATCAACTTAAAGTTCAATTGAGAAGATTGCAGATTTGTCCAGTGGTTGAAACTATGAAGCATCTTCTTGAATTTCTAAAGGCCTCTTTCGGCGTATCAAATTTTATGAAGGTGGACCTCTTAGTGTTACTTGGAAGTTGGAGGCCCTTGCTAGAACAAATGCTTTCTTGTATTGTTTTGATTTTTCATTTTTCCTAAATGAGATGCTATGGCCAGGTGAAATACTTATTTGTTCTTTCCTTTCTAAAACCTAAATAGCTTTTGGCTCATCATAATGCATGACCTTTTTTAAACAAAAAGAGAAAGTAATCGTCTCATTTGGTATCAAAATCACAAGTTTAATTTCTGAAGAAAAAAATCCAAAAAAAAAAAGGACCTCGAGTCTAAATTATTTAACTCCCATTTGATATCATCTAGGGCTGGGCCTGGTATGCACGAATGAAGCATGTAACAATATATAATGATTCATTAACTAGAGAAAATTGGTCTAGAAAGCCCAAGTTACTCCCCTCCATTCAAATTTCATGCACGTTTGTTTTTGTGGTAAAATGATGTTTTAAAATTTTTTAGTTTTTTTGAAGTTAATTTTAATTTTAATTTTTAGATTGTTTTGATATTAAAAATAAAATTTTAAAAATTATTTTAATATATTTTTAAATAAAAGATACTTTAAAAAATAATCATTGTACACTTTTACTCATTCCATTTTTTATTTATAAGGAACTCATGGCACATTCTTAATTATGTTTTTTCTTTGTCCCCTCGAGCTTAGCTTGTCAATTCTTTAATTAGAAAAAGGAGGAATCTCGAGGGAATTTCTTCAACCTTAGCTTAAATAGGCAACAAAAAGCTAGGTATCCGAGGCTGTAAATCGTGTAAATGTGCCCCATCATCCTCGTCACCAAGTACATTTACAATCGTGTATAAAAAATTATCTTTACGAGAAAAATTCAAAACGACAGTAATTTCGTGTTTAATAATAATAATAACAAATAATTTCTTGAGATCTAAATATTTTTCATGTTTAAAAAATCTTGGTCTCTTGGTATTAATATTACTCTACATTACAATAAAGAGATTTTAAAAAATAGCATAATTGTAAATTTATTTTTAATAAAATAACACGATTAAAAACTTATTTATAAAAATAATACAATTTATTGGGACACGCATGTGTCACAAAGTGAAAGATTGTATCACATGCATAACCTTATCAACCATTGTGTTATCTTCCCAAATAAATTTTAAATTATGTTATCTTACCAAGAATTTTATACAGTAAATCCTTAATATTGTTAATACAGTACTTTAGGGTACGGGCAAGATACAAAAATTATAACAAGACAAATGAAGAGAGTGTAATCTAAATGTTGTTTGTGCTGTCCTTTTCTTTTGCAGCAGACTTTATAGCATTTTGTTTTTTCCAAATTAAGTGAAGTTGATGCTAGCTGCTTCGATCTATTGTCAAACTGAAGATAAAAAGAAATTTATTATATGTGTTCCATCATGCAATGAACGTCTATCTATCTTTATCTTGCATCCTTTCCCAGCACTCAGCAGGGAAAGCATCCAGTTCCCTTTGCTTTCCATGGATAAATACAAGGAAAATTTGCAGTCCACTAAAACATCTTTCTTCGGATAGAGATATTGGAGTCTAAATAGTCAATCACGTGTTTACTCCCCTCCCCAGGTCAAATTTTGATTGAATGTAGAAAAAGTTGTTTGGATATTGTGTATTTTTTTTTTATAGGAAATTTTAGTTTAAATCATGAGAGAGGGAGAGAGATGAGTCTATGCAACTCCATATAACTTTATACTTTGATTAAAATAAATTAAAGATAATATTTTTTAATATTAAAATAATAATATATTATATTGACTTTGATAAACTTATGTTAATATATAAAGTATATAACTTAATAGAAAATAAATAAAAATAAATTATGAGGTATAATTCCTAATCGAATCAATTTCAAAATATAAAACTGAAAAAAAATAATTAAAAAATCATGAAATTTAACTCTTATTTAATTTGATATTAAATAATAAAATTAAAAAAATAATTAATTAAAAAATAAAAACTTGAGGTAATCGGACAAACCTACAATCTATGTTATGAGAATATAATAATTCAATAAAAAAATAAATTTAAAATCAAAAAATAAAAAAAATATTAATAAAAAAACAAAAAAAAAACAATTTATATAGTGATTTAAAAGAGATACAATAAAACCCCTAATCTTTTAGTTTATAGCTAATAATAGATAATGCATAAATGAAGTGTATGGTGTGCTAAAGTGGTAGCAAGTAGTAGTAGTTGGCATCGTAACTTTGCATCAAATCTTATGCTCCTAAAGAACATGAAGTATCAATGCTTACGTTGTGAGTTAGCTTCCAATCGTATAATCACCAAGTGCACAGATGATTCATACAACCACAATTGTGCATGGAACATGCCACACATTGAGATTGGGTCAGCAAATTACAGTCTCTATGCTATGATTGCCTTTATGACATATTCTAGTGGCATAAGCATTTCATTTTTTTTCCAACTTTTTATCCGATAGAAACTCAACAGGTGTCTCAACGAATTCCCAATAGCATAAAATTTCAATGCCACCAAGTTCTGATTAGCCAGTTTGTTTACTGTTATTGCAAATTACGCGGTTTGTGGGATCGAAAGCACACCAAACAACGCGTCTCTTCTTCAATACCCATGGCCTTTTTCAACTCCTGAGCTTGAACAAATCAAGACAAACCTGTTTACTCTTTGTCCATTTGCTCCTCCTCTTCTTTTTTTATTAGCCTTTTGTTCTTTGATTCCTGTTGTGTGTGAACAAGAAAACCAAACGAAAACAAGATATGATGATGATCATTACCATCTTCTTACTACTAGTTTTGTTCCTGGCTGGCCTCATTAACGTTTACTTCTATTTACCTTCCAAGAAATTGTACGCCTGGCTCCAATCCTTTGCCTCTAAAAACCCTGCAACAACTATCACTCCCCAAGTTTCTCACAAAGAAAGGAGTATTACTACTAGTAGTCTTAGTATCAGCAGTAGCAGCAGTAGTCCTAGTAGTAATAGTAGCAGTCCTGCTTACGACAAAGCTGAGCTAAAGAGCGTTTTTGCTACCTTTGACAAAAATGGAGATGGGTTTATAACAAAGCAAGAGTTGAGAGAGTCATTCAAGAACATAAGAATATTTATGACAGAGAAAGAAGTGGAAGAAATGGTGGTGAAAGTGGATACTAATGGAGATGGTTTGATAGATTTTGAAGAGTTTTGTATCCTGTGCAAGGCAATTGGGTTTCGAGATCAAGGAGGAGATGATGAGAAAGAAGGTCGACAAGATGGTGGAGAAGAGGATTTGAAGGAGGCTTTCGATGTTTTTGATAAAGATAAAGATGGGTTGATATCAGTTGAAGAGCTTGGTTTGATGTTGTGTTCTTTGGGGTTAAAGGAAGGTGGAAGAGTGGAGGATTGCAAGGAGATGATCAGGAAGGTCGATATGGATGGTGATGGGATGGTTAATTTTGATGAGTTTAAGACGATGATGATGAGAGGTGGAAGCAAGCTTGTTTCTGTCTTCTAAGCCACTCCTCCCTCAATACAAATTTTCTTCGTTTAATCACTTGTAAGATTTCTATATACTTGATCTTTGTTACCCATACAACGACAGAGAAATTTCAATGAAACAGGAGCTTATTCCTTGCCTATCAAACTTCTGAGTGTTCTGAGTTTAGAGGCAAGAGAACAGGCCATCTCTCTGATCTAATCTAACCTCAAGAGAATAAATCAAATTTGGCTAGAATACTTGTTGGTCTGTATTAATATCTGTAAGAAGATTTGAACTTGTTACTAGCTAGCTAGTCTGTATTTTGCTGTAGTAGCATGTACATAGATAAAAGCAGATCCTTTTCTTCTGTATGCTTAAGCCAAATTAAAGAAGTTTATGCATGCCATGTTCAGCTCTTTCAGAGTAAAGCAACTGAAATAATCTTCGCAACACTCTGTTAGCAAATTAAACTCTCTCTCTGATTGCTGAGTCATGTAAATGTATTATCTAGTCTTGCTTTTAATTTCTCCAAATAAAACCGAAAGGAAATCCCGACTGAACTGGCTGGAATCGATGGCATGCTTATGCATGTATCAAGCAGGAGCAGTATCGTTTTTCACTTAATATACAAACCAGGTTTTTCAAGAGACTGGAAAGCAAAGGTATAATTACTCTATACTTGGAACATGTTCTCCTCCTTTCCTTGCAGCAGTTTAGAAGATGCCAATCTTAAGACTTGTAGACAGATCAATCAGATAATGTAAAAAGGAGGGGAAAGAATCCAACCACGTTAGCCAAAACTAGGTAGGAAGGAACTAAAGATAGACTAAGACAACCAGCCTAAGTTACCTGCAACCAAATACAAGGGAATTACTCCATCCATACAAAAAGTACAGATCCAACAGAGGTGTTTTCCTGATAAAGTACTGAAGAAAGCAACATACGAGCAGTGGGGAAAATGAAAACTTTGCGTCTGTGAAAACAGAGGTCCCAATTCCACAAAGGCGCCAAGGCTGAAGTTTCTGGGTGCTTATTGTGGTGGCATGAATAAGCATGGAACCCACTGGAAAAAGCACTCTTAACTTCTTTCCTAATTCAACCATTTAATACGAGACTTTCAGCCTCTTCTCTCTTTTCTTTTTTGGACAACTATTAAAGCATTCCTACGCAGGATGGCTAATAATAAGAGGTTCTAGCCGTTACCCTTTAACACGAGACTTTTTTTTTTTTTTATTTACGTGAGGTGTCCGGGCAGCTTGCGCGCACCACGACTAATCCCCACGGTCCACTGAATATCCTGCAAACCCAATAAGCATGTAAAGCACCGCGGGGGTGACAGGCGTGCACGCTAGGACTCGAACCCAGGTGCAGTGAAAGAAGACAAGCCCCACCGCTAGGCCAAGCCCTAGTTTGCTTTAACACGAGACTCTTAATAACAAAAGTGATAACAACCGATTCGTAACTTATGGGAACAGGTTGAAATTTCCAAAAATTATCGCTGGCATTTTGTATAGTTACAAAACCATATGTTACTAGATGTTAAGCTGCATCTAAGAAATCTATCCATATATCAGGAATTTGGGATAAGTAATCTTAGCTAACATAAACGGTTCCATGGTTCTGATAAGGAAGAAGCTGTTTGCTTTCTAGGTTGCTTACCGAGCCGGTTCCAGATGCACCGTAGCTATCTATGAATTTATGATAGAACATAGCTCGCTTTACCTTAAGGCTGGGAACATAAAGCGTGACATCAACTTCATAGAAGGGCTGAGCAGCTCCCAAGGATGAACTTTCATCAACTGGGAATCCTAGACTCACCTAACCAAATTACCCAATCACATCAGATGAAGATTCTACATGGACAATGAATTATAAGTTTTTTCGCATTGTAATGGTCGATTTGCGTGGCAGCCGCCCTTCCGCCCTGCAAAGGCCAATCACAATTGTTTTTTCTCAAATCAACGTTGTTGTGGCGTAGAATGACGCAGGTAGGTGCCAAATAAGAGAAAATATAATGTCATTCAGCCGCCCTGCAAATGCCCTGTTTCATAGGTGCAAATCAATACCAATCATATACATATATAAATTATTATTGATAAATCTGGTCATGCAATATAAAACCACAAGCATTTCTGCCTGACATAATTCATTCCAAGGACCGATAGCTCCATGAATTTCAAGCTACATTTGTCTTTTGATCATGGCGTACCCTTCGGACATTTAAAGAAAAAAAAAAACCGTGCAGTCAAGCTCCATATGATAGCTCATACTAGCACTGCCTTGAGATCCTGGCCTACTTGCTTATATTTTATCCACAGAGCCATAGAAGTTTATTAGAAGACATCCGGGTGGAAACGTCCTGGGATTGAGTTGCTTTGTTGAGCCTGCTTCAGATGCAACGTCAATGCATAGTTGTTTACCTGGCAGAGCATTACATAACAAACAAGGTCAGAAAATTGGAAAGCAGCAATGGAATTTTTTTAAAACGAGGGCAGTAGCACAGAATATCATCACAGATAGCTCTGTTGTTAACATGGAAAGGGAAGTGTGAAAATTCCACCAAAATGCTAAATCATGCAAATATTTCATGGGTTAACTAACATGGAAAGGGAAGAAGTGTGAAAATTCCACCACAATGCTAAATCATGCAAATATTTCATGGGTTAATGAGCTCAACCTCCAAGGTTCTCAACTGATCCTGGTATTGGGACACCAATTGCTTCAGCTGCTGCAACTCCTGGCTACTTTCTTCAAACTCTTTTTGACGCTCGTGCTGAATAGATACAGCTCGCTTGAGAATTGTATTTTCCTGAATCAATGCTTGCATTTGTTCCTTCAACATCATGTTTTCCTAATGCAATGGAAGACAAGCAGAAAAAACTCTCAAAACAAACCCAACAAGAATATCTCATCTATAGAAGTCGCTGAACACAGGCAGGGAATATGGAAAGAAAACACTGATAGAAGCAATAAAACACCTGGTGAAAGCTTTTGGCTGCCTCTGCTCCTGCACGCGTACAAATGGACTTCTCAAGAGCTTCTAGTGCTCTTGAAGCACGTGCTCTGGCATCATCAATATTGGAGGCACTCATCATTTCTCTAACAAAAAGCTCTACCCACTCCATACCATCCATTGATAGGAGTGCTGATGCTGAAGGATCTTCAGAAGGAGCCTCAGCATCTGATGGTGCCAACCCTACAACAAAATATTGCTTTCCATCAAGCCACCATCAATGCCAAAAAAAGACCAACATCGCAAGGCCCATATTCTTGATCCATAAAGTAAAAATTATTATTTTACTTTTATCTTTCTGAATTGGAACAGTGGTTCACATGCTTATAATGTTTCATTCAATTGGTTATTCACAGGATTGATGTGACATAGACAAGCATGAAGAGGAAAGCCATAGTATAATACGTGTGTGTGCTCAGATGAAAACCATAACCATGACTAGCTGACTGCTAATCTTTGTTTGATCAAACTAAAGGACATTTAAATCCACCACCTTAGCTTTCCTTCTAATTACAAATGGATGTCAACAACAATTCAAGAGAAGTATATTTGAAGAAATTTCCAACGATTTAACATGCTACATGCAGTTTATTCTGTTATGAAAACACATGTTCATTCCCTTTGATCACATGGATTTTCTTGCATGGGCTTTATTCTTCTGATGATCAAAAGAAGGATATACACATACCTAGGAGAATGAGAATCACCACAAATAGCAAAAGTCTGACACATACTATAAATCCACTGGAAAATGAGACTATCTTTCCCTGCTATTAAAACATGACATGTATATAAGGAGATAAGGCCTTGTGGCCAGCTAATATGCAGCCAGTTATTAGTAGTGTTAATTTTAGCACACACAACCATCCAAAATTCTAACTAACAAAACAATTTGTTGTAGCATAATTCTCTAAAGAGTCAAGAGACCACCTCTTGTTTTTCACAAATCATGCTACAGCTCCAACAACTCATTCCTTTCAACTCATAATGAGTTAAGGGACCAACTCTTGCAGCCTTCATATAGTCAACTTCTTGTTTTTATTTTCACTCCTTCCCCCTCTGTCAATACCCCTCCTATCTAACTGTTATGATTACACTAAAGATCTGTGATACCACAGACCATTTCCTCTATAAACATCGACACATCATTCTCCTTAGCTTTTTCCTATGTCAAATTTAATGATCACTCTCTCAGTTAATTAGTTTGGCAAGTATTCCATATTCAACAACTGAACATGGGTTAACGTGCAACCAGTTGATTAATCAAACATGTTGATTAAAGCCATGGTCAATAAACTATCTACACCTCGTTCCATAAACTCTGAATAGCAGTTCAACATTATCAATGCATCCAACTAATCCTAAGCATACAGGTCCGC
Source organism: Populus euphratica (assembly GCF_000495115.2). Lineage (NCBI taxonomy): Eukaryota > Viridiplantae > Streptophyta > Magnoliopsida > Malpighiales > Salicaceae > Populus > Populus euphratica. The sequence continues at coordinate 135,877 of NW_011500473.1, read as the reverse complement.
CACATGACTTTGAACTGGTAGCATTTTATAAATCTCCATCAATACTGGTTTCTGTAGAAAAAGAAACTAAAAGAGTCTGCAGGGGATGCACCTAGATGCAAAATCATAGAGTAAAACTATCGTCTTAGGATTGCCATCATTATGTTCCAAACATGTAGCAAAATCCTCTCAGCCAATCCAAGGCAAGCTCAAAACTTTCACGAAATATTTTATACCAAAAAGTTTCCCAAGTGTACCTTGTGGTGGAACATTAGCCTTGTCCATTACATCAGACTTAACTGCAGCTGCGCTGAAATTTTCAACAGATGCTAAACGAAGCTCATTCAAACTTCTGATAGCTGAATCCAAATCGTCGCCACATTCTTCAAGCACTTTCTCAAGAAGCTAGAATGGTAAAGAGTAAGAAAAGTCAGCAAAATACCCATAACAGATGTATCACTGAAATCCAATAAGCAATCATTACAGCCGAACCATCTGATTTCTTAAAAAAAAATGACCCTCTCACACGGAAAATAGTAGAACAAATTGCATACAGTATATCATCGACAATTAAGCATTACTGTTATTAATATAAACAAATAACATCCAACGAAAATTGCTTTCATTTTGATTAAAACACCAGTAAATCAGCCACAAAACAAGCTCATTTTAATCGGAAACTGATACGGGTACACATCCACCTTCATTCACAACTCACTCCAAACAAGACCAAAACCATTTTTAACATACCATAACAAAAACAACAATCAAAATCAATTCTTTATAAATTCCCAGAACTTTCTATCATGAATTACAGTATAAAAATGGTTTAATCAGATGGATCCACAAAACCATAAAAACAAACACTTTCTCATGTCCCGCTATTAGAAGAATTGATTGATTATCATTTCCAATCTCCCAAACACTTTAATTAGATGAATTCACAATCCAAATTAAACAAAAACCCAACCAATCAACTATTAAATTACAAAGATTCAATCAGCAATAAAAAATTAATCAATCATTTTGTGTTTTGTTATAAAACAAAAGGAGCAAACCTGCTTGTCCATATCAGGGAAAATGGCGGCGAGTTGTTCGACAAAAGCCGAAGAAGAGGAGGAAGAAGAAGAGAAATTAAAGGAGGCCGGGCTGGAAGCAATGGTATTCGATCTGGGAGGAGAGAAACGAACAGGAGAAGAAGAAGAACAACGGATTCTTTTTGACACAGGCGGGCTAGTAACTGTCAATTCTTCAAAGAAAGATCTCTTCCCGCACACTATTGCAGACATAGTGTTCTTTCCTCCTAATCAAAACTAAAAAAAGAAATCTCCCCTTCTCTCTCTATATATATCTATCTATCTACTCCAACCACTGATTTCTTGCTTATACAGCACCAAATTTCAATCAAATCCTCAAAATTGAGACCGGTTTCGATGAATTCGATTGATCCCGATCTCTAATTTTTTTATTGAGGGTTTGATTGATCGATTTTGGGGATTCGATGGTAATTAGGGTTTCTCTTCTTTTATCTACCTAATCTGCATCTGTTTGTCTTTTCATGACTGCTGCTTCGTATTTCATGGCGAAAGCCAAAGGTGGAAGGTGACGTGTTTTTTGGGTTAGTTTATTAAAAAAAAAAAAAAAAAAGGAAAGGGTAACCTTCATTGTTACCCCTGTAGTTCATAAATATTCTATTTCTACCCTTATATTTTGGATTTCATAATGTTACCCTTCTACCTTCCTAAAGGCATTGTTCTTGTCATTAAATAACTTTGAAGTTAACTTTTGATTTTTTTTCTTAAGGTATTTAATTTTCTTATGAGATATTATTTTTTTTATCATGTATATGTAAGGAAAAACATTTATAGTCTAAAAGAGTTTTTTAATGAGTTTTTTTCTTAAGGTATTTAATTTTCTCATGAGATATTATTTTTTATAATGGATATATAAGGAAAAAAAATCATAGTCTAAAAGAGTTCTTGAAAGTCAAACTCCAAGATGATGTGATTAAGGATGAGGAATAAAAAACAAAATATTGATGTGATATTTAAGAGGAAATTATGAGAGTAAAATAATGAGAAATGAAATTAATAACATAAAGTCATTTTTGCTGTAATTATTCCAAAGTGATAAGAAAAGGGGGAGATTAAGTTGAGTAATTATTCCAAATTTTCGAATATTAGGGAGTTAACATTGAGTAATTGTAAACTAAGAGGGTAGGAGTGCAGACGTGGATGAATTTACAAAGGCAGATAAGTTTGGGTAAAGGGCAGACATACGCAAGGGATATGAGGAGACGAGGGAGAAGGTAACGTGGCCTTTTTTCATTGGTCTTTCTTCAGATTTATGGCACTGCTGGGTAGAGTAAAATACCAGACATTACTAATTACGCCGGTTTGATGATGTGGTTAGATCTGTGTTTTGAATTATTTTTAATTAAAATAATATGAAATTGATTATTTTTAATTTTTTTATAGTTTTAAATTACTGATATATATATATATATATATGTTTTTAAAAAATATATTTATCTTATTACTAAACACATAGTATTAAGGTATTTAAGTGAAAATAAATTATTTGAAAAAAAAAATTAGTGTTTCAAAAATTTATTTGTTTTAAAAAATATTTTTTGTTATTTTTTAATAATTTTAATATATTAATATTAAGAAAAATATCTTAATATATTTTCACGCAGTTTTATCGTGGGCCCGTGGAGCAAAGATTAATCTGTTCCCTTAATGGTATTCTAAGGTGGGCCGAGCAATTATCTGGGATGAGCCTGCAAGAGCCCGCAACGTATCTTGAATCGTGCCTCGAGGCTCGAGTCCGTATCCATTTCTAATTGGGTAAGGACTTCAAGATTCAGACAGACTTCGGCCATAAGAGGCCACCTTCAGGCACAGAGCATTCTGAATGTTTTTGGGCATTTCACGATCTAGTTTGGTCTGGGCAGCAGTCTTTTTATTTTTATCTAGTCCTACAAGTTTAATTGTTCTAATTAGTCTTCGTGTATCAATCATTTTTATACTTATCTATCTGTTATGCCCATCCAAATAAATAAAAATACTTTCACTTCAAAAACTCAAACCTAACAAAATTCATTCAAAAAACATGAAAAAATAAATTTTAACACCACTTGATTATTCTTTTTTTAAATAAAAAAATTAGATGGGCTTTTAGTTTTTGAAATGAGGATATTTCATTAGTTGGATGAAAATATCTAATAAAATCATAAATTAAAATATGACTTCAAATGTAAAGACAAATTAAAGCGACCAGGCTTCTAGAATACATTACATACTAAGTTCACTTATTGAATTGCGCTAGCTTTTTTTTACAAAAAAAAAAAAATCGAATTTTCCTTGCCCGGTATTGTACTATGCATGAGGTGGACAGCCTCATTCACGTGATTGGTTTTTTAAAAGTTTATATGTGACCATCTCTTTTGGATTAAAAAAATTATTATAAAAACTCTTCTATCTAAATTTCACTTTCTTCGCATATTTTTATAAATAACACTTTACATTGATATTAAATAATAAATTAATACATAAATAAAATACAGAGAATATAAACTTTTATTAAACATATAAATTGTAGAATAAAAAATACAATTTATAAAAATATAAATAAAAAATGAATTCAAATCAAACTATAAAAGAGTTTTTGTGATCATCCCTTAAAAAAAAAGTATATTGATAAAAAACTTCACCTCCTTGTATATTTTTTTTTCTTATTTTTTTGGGAATGTATTTGAGAATGCTGTTAAACAATGTTTTTGAAAAAAATTTAATTTTTTTTTGTTTTTAAATTTTTTTGAATTGTTGATATTAAAAATAAAATTTAAAAAAACAAAAAAACATGTATTATTTTTAATATATTTTTAAACAAAAAACACTTTGAAATTAAATCTTCACCATATTCTGTGTTTAATGAAGGTTTTTTTATGTCTGTCTCAATTAAAAGGACCTTACAACTTAAAATTAAAATTTTTAAGTTAATTAGTTTGAATTCTAGATTTAATCTTAGATGTATCCATGTAATTTTAAATTTGTATTATAGAATTACATAAGTATTTATATTATTAAATCCACTTCAACACAAACAATTATTTCAACACAAACAATAGTTTAACTGAAAAAATAACCAAATAATTAAAATAATTTGAATGTAAAATAAACTTAATAACTTGGAAAATAATAACATTTATAGAGTGAATTATAATTTGATTACAATAATTTTTTTAATATTTTTAATTTATAGAATTAAAGCTGCAAGTTTACAAGTTCACTTTGTAAAGAAAATGACAAACTTACTTAACTATCATCTACAAAGTTATTACTTATAAAATTATTGTTTACAAGCTATCATTTACTGGTTATAAAATTATAATTAGATATCTACTTGATAAAAAGATTTTACTTAGTAAATTTTTTTTGAAAATCTTATAAACTTAATTGAATTGCAATGTAATTATTGCTATCTTGTTAAATTGTGTTCTTTTTAGTTGTCTTGTCTCCTTTTTTAAATAAAAAAAATCAAGAAAATCACCATAATTATCCACTTATCCTATTCAAGATAGATTATAGTAATTATTCACTTACCTTATTCAATATAACCATGAGCACATTTCTTGTTTTAAAGATCTTCTCCCATGTAAACTCTTTTTATCTTCAATTCAGTATTCACGTTCAAGTTTGCCATGTTTTTTCTCATTAGACATTATAATTTTTTGATTAATTTTAGTGTATAACACTCTTATATAGGCTCGGCTACATGAGTGATTTGAATTTCAATTTAATGTCTTGTTTCCTAAAGAAATCCTAATTTATTATTCAGTTTTATACGAGTTTCTTTTTCTTTTTCTTTTGTGTTCTTTTCCTTGACTTGTTTAACGAGTTCCTCTTTTTTTAATATCTTAAATATAATTTTCATCTTCTGATCTTAGTTCGACGTTTGAGTTTGAGTTTGTTAATTTGAGTAGTTGTTTTCTTAGTTTGAAATGAAAGACACCACCTATTTTAGTAATCTACGCAAGCATTTCAATTTTAATCTCTTCATAAATCCAACAACTCGAAAGCCTCACTCAAATATAGAAATCAACTAAATCAATAACTTTTCTATAATCATGACTTATAAGATTATTAATGAAACACTAAAAAGTAAGCTTAGAATTAGCTATATTCATAAAAGTATATTTATTAAAATAATTACTTTTTAATCTAATCCTTCAATAATATAAATTTTTTTATTTTAGAATTATTTTTTTATTTTTTTATTTAATATTGAATTATTTTAAAAATTATATCCTTTTTTTATGCTAGATTGTACATCGATCTCATGGATTTGATTTTTTTTTTCTCCAGCTTCAACATTAGATATATTATAACTGTGACTTTATAATTTTTTTGTTTAATTTTTATGAATTTATTGCAATCTCATGATTCAAAAACATGTTAAACATGTTCAATCCTTTTTCTATATATTCAATTTTACCCTCCATCAACTTAATTTTCTTTTTTTTTTCTTTTTAATTTTAAATTTATTTTTATTTTTTAAAAAATTGAGCTTCATGATTTTCTTTTGATTTGCTTTTTGTAAAGTAATCTCAGTCTCATAGATTTTTTTTTTCAATTTCAATCTTCAATATTAGATTTGTTAAAAATAAAATTTTCTAATTTTTTTATTTTATTTTATGAAATTCTCGATCCTATAATTCAAGTTGCAATTTTAACATATTAGTTTAGGTTGATTTAGATTGTGTTTTTTTCTTGTTTTTAATTGATTTTTTTATTTTATTTTTTAATATTAAATTAGTTTTTTAAATTATTTTTTAAAACTGGCTTCAAAAAAATATCAAATTATATTTAATATTATTTTAAAAAAAAATTAGATATTAATCAAATTGTATTTGATTAGGAGGCACCATGAAGTCATTTGCAAGTTACGTACGTAGCAAGACGTGGGAGATATTTCAATACTTTAATGAATGTAGAGGTTTTTCTACTAATGTAAATCATGGATGTAGCATAACATGTATGTGTTAAACAGTATATTAAACAAAAAAATAAGTGAGAGGTTTTTAACTCAACCGCTTCACGGCCCTCACCCCTCTCTTTTTCTTCTTTTTTTGTCGCTATCATTTTCGTCTTTCTTTTTTTAATTTTTTATTTCAATTTCAATTTTTTATTGATTTTTTATTAATTTTTTATTATATTTTTAATTATATCTTTTAATATTTAATTAATTTTAAATTGATATTTATAATTTATTTTAGTTTATTTTATACAAGATTATCATAATAATAAACAAGCATTCCACCATCTAGGTTATACTTGATATTATAAAAGTTTATTTTTTATTATCATATAATTAAATAAAAATAGTTTTAAATAATAAAGTTATCAAAAATAGTTTTGACTAATTAAGTAATAAAACTCAGGTTAATTTAATATATTATCTTCTTGATATTAAAAAAATATCTTCTTGAAATATTTTTTAAAGTCAAACCGTACATTTTACTTATTATTTATGTTGGCATTGAACCTGTCAACCCATTGAGTCATATCAAAAATACTTTTATGTGGTCTAATTTGAAACTCAAGATAGGTTAAAAGTCAAGTCAGGAGATTTCAAGGTGAACTCATTGACCCGATTTAAAATTCATTATCAAGGCTTCAGGTTTAACATGTTAAATCTGAGTCAATCTAATATATCACCTTCTAAATATTAAAAAAAAAATCATCTAGAAAATTTTTTCAAGTCAAACCACGTTTTTTACCTATCGTTCAGTTTGCATTTGAATATGTCATTTAAATGTTCATATCTATACAACTTTTATGTGATCTAATTTTAAACTGCAATTAGACTAAGATTCAGGTCATGAGGTTTTAAGGTTTGAAGTTCATGACTAGAGTTATAGGTTTAGAGTTCATGATCAAGATCATAAATTTGAAAAATTAAGCAATAAAGTCTTGGTTAATCCAATATATTATCGTCTTATTATTAAAAAAAAATATCATTTTTTTTTAAATAAAAACCGAATTAGGATCAACTCGTGACCCATGAGTTGAACATAATCAGTGATTCATACCTTAAGCTGAATAATTAACTGGGCTAGGTTCTATAGTATTTATTTTTGGCTCAATCAGAACTATAATATATAATATTCAATGATATGATCCAATCTTTGACCAGCTAAAAAGCTGAGGAATTTTGTTTGGCTTGATAATATCCATTTTATGATGATCTCATGTTATAACTCACACCTAGGCCACCAACTGTGTTGCTACTACTAGAAAAAGATATGGATCACTGAAAGTAGCTGATATTTGAATTACATTATAAAAAAAATGAACAAGGATATGAGACAGGGGTGTTTAAAAAAATCGATTAACCAGAAAACTCAAAAAAAACCCAAAGAAAAATTAACTGAAAAAACTGAACCGAAATGAAAAACTGATTAAACTTATTTTTAAAATCATAAATTTTAATAGATCCTGTTTGGTTTTGGTTTTAAAACGAAAATCGGCAACCCACGCCAAACCAACCAAAAAATCCTAAAAAGCCTTCATTTGTGCAGGGATATAAATAGTTAATTAGCCTAACCCTAACATAACCTACCCTCTCCCCTGCCCTCACAAAAAGTCGTTGTCTGTGCAAATTAAAAAACCGCCTCTCCACCTAAAAATTCATTCTTGTTTTTCCTTTCAAGTTTTCAACTACTCTGCATCATATATCTATGCTTTTTTATTCTTTTCTCTCTTTACTTTCGGTCGAACACAAACCCACATCTCCATCTCTCTAGCTTCTCTTCTTCCTTTACTTTTATGCAAGTCGTCGCGATCCTCCTCCATTCTTGCAGATCTACAAATCTAAATCTACAGTAGGCAGGGCTTTTCTTCTCTCTTTACTTATGTGCAAGTTATCGTCATCCTCCATTTTTCAAGATCTACAACAAGCAAGATAGAGTTCAATTCTACTTTTTAGATTTTGTTTATTTGCTCCTATATAATATTTCGAACTCTTGTGAGGCTATTTGATTGGACACTTTTTCTTAATCAGTGTGTGTTCTTCTAGGTTACAAAACAATTTTGATATAAATATATGATAGGTTACAATGTTGGCTTCAATGTGAAAACATGGTTGTTGTTGTGGGGCAGGGATGCTAGCTTCATAATAAGTTCAAATTCGCTATTGATTTTGTTAATTTCATGATTTGTTAAATTTTTATGTTTTTTGGTGATAGGATTAGGTTTCTCAATTCTTCATCAAAAAAATCAAATTTAACTAAACCAAACTAGTTTAATTTGAATCGAATTTCGGTTTGGTTCAGTTAATATTTCACAAAACTAATATAACTCTATTCGATTGGGTTTTTAAATCTAAATCAAACCAAACTGAACCGTGAACACTTCTAATAGGAGAACATGTATAACTTCAACAAAACACCCATTTCCCCTGCATTAAACCGATAGTACACACTTCTTAGCCAGTTCACAACTGATTTTCTTGGCTTCCAAAGTTGAGTGCAAGAACCAGTCAACAAGCATCTTCATATATAACAATCACTCGGTTTGTTTCCCTTTCTAGCCATATATCGATCCATATTCCACCAATGAGATCCTCATAAGATAAAATAGTTTCAAGCACCTTGCATGATGATGATACCTAGCAAAGAACCATGTTGCGCATGGTTTTCAGACTTGTGTATTTCAAGAAGAAATAAAAACTCCCATGCATGCCAAACCATCAATGCTAGTTCAAAATACAGTGCACGCCTCTTTACATGGAGCTCGTTTGAGATGGGGTGTCGATGCCTCGATAGGTGGCTTAATGGGTGGGGGTTTTGATCTTGTTCGGGCCCTAGATGACGCTCAAAACATGAAATGGTCCATCTCAAAAAAGGATGTATGGTGAATTGTTTTGCAGCGCAACATCTCCCTCTGAAAATATATGTGCATCTGGACCTTTCTCCTGCGCCAATCATATGGTTTGTAACTTTATACCTTGAAGAATAGGGTATCTTGTTTGCCCATATGATCATCTTGAGTGGGCTACACAAGGAAGTGTTTTCTTAGAGCCTCTCTTATCTCCTATATGTGCCTCAAATTAATGCATGTGGCGGGGTCCTGAGCGGGTCCGCACACGTAGTGGGGGCAATGGGTATCTCTTCTTTCCAAAGTTGCAAGCACAGTGTCGAAAAAAGAATAGGATCTCATCACAGATTGCTTTTCTTCATCCAAAGCATCATAGAATACCATTTTGTTAATGGTTGTTGCTGAAATGACCTCTCAACAAGCCACCTCCTCCCTTCCTCCCCGTTCCCCCCCCCCTCCTTTTAGAACACTACCCTCAACAGAAACCCATCTATGACATGCCTCTCGTCGTCCTCCGTTCCCGTCAACACAGGAATAAATATCTACAGTTCCATGGCCTAGAGAGAGAGTGTCTGTTTGTGATGGGATTGCACTCAAATATGCTCTTTGACTGTCTCTCCTCGGCTTTGACCAGACAATAATTCAAGGAAGAATTTTTTAATTAATGAAACTCTCTGGGAAAACATCTTTAAGCTCATGTTTTATTAAACACACTCAGTTTGTTATACAAAAGAAGTGTATTGTACTCGAGAGCTAAGGAATTAATGTTGTGGTGACCCCAGGCCGTATGCTTAGGTTTTACATTAATGCCGCCCACGCATTAATTATATTGGACAAAAAAAATTTATACCATTTTATGTTAAGATTTTATTACAAAAGACTTATTTTTAATTCCGAGGTATGAAAACTAATTCAAGAGTATATTATGTTTTCTTGTGGTAACCTTCTTTTTAAAATATTTTAAAAATATTTTTATATTACTTTTCATCTTAAAAAATACCAATTCGATGTTTTTTCTGGTTTTGATGTGTTAATTTAAATTTTTTTTTTAAATATTATTTAAATACTTTTTAATTCAAAAATATTCTAACATAAAATAAAATAAAAACGTCATTCCTTTTTTGTTACTCTTCTTCCCAGTCAGGTCCTCATTTCAGCAAGGACTTTATTCTATGCTTATTCCCTAGTTATTTATAATTTCTTTTGTGGTTCAAAGTGTAAAACATCTGCTCTTAATACAGGAGTAGTTTTTCAGCTGCCAGTTTTGAGTCCGCTGGGAACATGATCATTGGTTTACTCGCTCCCACTCTCTCTCTCTCTCTCTCTCTCTCTCTCTCTCTCTCCGGTCATTAGCTTACTGGTCAAATTACAATTCCAGTCACATCCATACGTATATCAGATACCAGATTGTTGGCCGAGATTAGATTTTTTTTAATATAAAAAAATATTTGAACTTTGTTAATATTTTTATAATATTTAAAAATTTTAAACCATACAATAAATAATTCAGTTGATTTAAGAGATTTAAAGATAATTTAAATAATTAATAAAAATATAATTTTATTAAAATAATTAAAATAATATATTTTCTTCAAAATATTAAGATAATAAAATATTATATTAATTTGAGTTAACTCGGTTTAATTTGTTGAATTCATGATATGGCTTATTGAAACATGATAACCTCATATAATACAAATCAAAACAAATTATGAAAACTAATTATTAATCATCTTAATATTTTAAAAAAATAAAAAATAACATGAGTCAAGCCGAGGTAACTTACTAAATTCATAACCTGTGTCATGAGACCATGATAATATCATAAAAAATAAATCAAAATAAATTATGAAACTCAACTTCCAATCAATTTAATATTGAATGACAAAATTAAAAAACAAATCAATGAAAAAATAACATAAGTTAATCCTGGTTAACCTGTCAAACTCATGATATGGGTCACAAGACCTATAGTTGATCATTTTCAATTTGGTATGGTTTTAAACCAAAAAAACTAACCAAATCAAAATTTATATTTTTAAAAATTTTAAACCGAATTGACTAATCAATTCAAATCAATCATTTTAATTCAGTTTAGTTTTTTTCTTTTAAAACCGATTAACCAGTTGTTGTTGCTGGTTAGAGAATTTCAAACAAAGTTTATTGTGAAATTATAACAAAATAAAAGAATAATTTTCAAGTGAAACTTCAACCAGAAAACCAATAGAAAAGGATAAAAGGTAACAAGAAAATGCTTTCTCTACTTGAAAACCAAGTTGTTTTTTCTTTATGAGTCCATTGAACAAAGACCTTTAGAGTTCTGACATATAAAGTTGATGAGAAATTCAACATTAAACCAGATTATTGAAACAAAAGTAGATTTTTTGGAATATTCTTTTATCTATTCACAAATAATTCAAGAAACTCATTAAAAAAATATTTAAAACCCAAATCTATTATCTCAATGAATACAAGCTAATAAGCAATGAAAAAATACTTGGGTTTTTCCATCTTTAACGACACAAAACTAAGAAATTAGAGAGAAACGGGGAGATAGGTAGGAGGGGGGAGGGAAAGGGGCATGTGGGAAATGTGAGCAGATAAGGAGGGAGGGGAGAGTTGGCTGCAGGAGAAAATAAAAGTAGAAGAACAGGAGAAATGTGAGCAAACTAAAAGGGTGGGGAAAATAGGGTTTCAGTAAATAAATAATTTTTTTATACCTAGATTTGAAGTGGGGTTGAAACTTGGAACTGAATCGGTTTAGTCCAGTTTGATTCAATTGATTTTAAATTTTTGAAATCGAACTGAACCGAATTTTTTTGTTTTTTAATCGGTTAATTTAATTTTTTTAGTTTAGTTTTTTCAAAAATTTTTTAGTTTAATTGATTTTTTGGTTTTTTTTATCACCCCTAATAAGACCGATATAACTTCATAAAAAAAATAAAAAACATGATGGGTAAAATTGGGTTACAAATCCGCGACTTGAGGTTATAAGATCAAGATAACCTCATATAAAATAAATTAAAATAGATTACAAAATACAATTCTCAGTCAATCACCTCCAGGAGAATAAAAATGAAAAAAAATCAATTTAAAAAGAAAATAATATAACATAAGTTGAATCAGCTTAGGTTAACTCATAGAATTTGTGATTTAGATTATAAGATCATGAAAACTTAATAAAAAATAAATAGAAAGAAATCACAACACTTGATTTCTAATCAACCTAATGTTAAGTGATAAAATTTAGAAGAAAAAAAAAAACTCGAATCAATTAGATTGACCTGCAATATAGATCATGAAAACATGACGAAGATATAAAAAATAAACCATATCAAATAATAAAACTTAATTTTTAATATATAAAATATTAAAGAATAAAATAATATATATATATGTATATATAAATAATATTTTGTAGGGCCGTGAAAAACAACACCACTTTTAGTTTTTTTGTTAGTAATAATAAGAATAACATACAAAAAATACTTTCACATAATATTAACCACTAACACGAGACAAAAGATAAAAACTAGATTTTTTAGGGTTAATTAGATGCTGCAAATACACATGAAAATCACATAATTACAGAATATAATTAAAAGAAAATTCCTTATGAATAATACCTTTTTTTATTCTAGTCAATAAACTTTCTTTTTTAAATTTAATCCTTACGTGATATTATATATGTTGATATTTTTTTATCTTGACATATTTTTAAGAATTAAAGGTGTTTGATTAAATTGTAGAATTAAATCAAAGCCCAATTTAATAAAATAGAATTTAAGTTTGTAATGTAAAAATATTAATATCCTAGTACATGTCCTATCAAATTAAAAAAATATGAATGTAGAATTGATACAAATTATTTTTAAGACTTCAAGAATTATTTTTATCCCATCAATGGGGAAGTCATGGTAGTACATGTCCTATCAAATTCCATCTACTCTGATATCTGCACTTTCATTGTGATGTATTTATATTTATCCTTTTGCTTATAAAATAAGAGTTAAAAATCAAGGGTCGCATCTGCAGAGGGGAGAATTCCGAAACTCCTTCGTGACTGTTTCGGTATTATTGTTGGTATTATTTTTTAAATATTTTTTTTATTATATTAAAATATATTTTTTAATTTTTAAATACATTTATTGATATTAATGTATTAAAATAATTCAAAAGCTTAAAAAGATTAATTTGAAACTAAAAAGATTTTAATTTTTTTTATAAACACAGTATGATCTTACTTTTAAACGTATCCTTCAATGTAAACGATTAACTAAAAATCTGAATCCTATAAATGTTTCTTTGTAACTTAATTCACATTAAAATATGATTTGGATTACATTAAAATTATTATTTTATCCTTCATTATTTTATTTATAAAACTTTGCTCATAGCTAAAATGGTCTTTACATATAATTAATTTATCACTTATTATTTGTTTGAAATCAACAATTTTATTTTTATTTTTTATAAGAACACGTAGTGTATTATTCTTAAAAACCTAATGAGAAGAACCTTTAATCCACACCATTAAAATTTATTAGTATTGGTTTAAAGGACTTGATTATAATTCTATAATAATTTTTATTATTTTACAAATTAATGAACAGTATGGTTACTTCATTACCTTTGTTATTTAAATTTTTTACCATGGGTTTTAAGGGTTTGGTCATAATTTTATAATGATTTTTTTTTATTATTGTTTAGCACTAGGAGCTTTTTTGTTTTTATATAAATAAAAAAAATAAAAAAAATTATTGTCGCTAGCCTCATATATACTAGTGGCCTCGCCACCGTTAAACAATTGACTCTAATGGTTTGAATTGTAATTTAGCTGCATTATTAGTTAGTCTTGGCATCTTTTTTTTTTGAGTAGCATATATATGGTTGTTAAATCTGATTTGACACCAATTTATTTTTTTTATTCATTTTTTTTTATATTACATGTTAACCATGCAAAATATTATACCAACCCTTCAATTCCTTTTTTTTTTTTAATTAAGTGTTTCTTCTCTCAATTATAATTGTTTTATTTACATTGATTATTTCTAATTAGATTTTGTTTTTTTAATTGCTATTTTTTTTGTTTTGAATTATTTTCTCTATTGATTTGTTTTTTTTTAATTCCATATTTAAGTATTTATTTTCATTTAGCTTTTATGTCAAATTTGATCCTAATTTTTTTAATTGCTATTTTTTAATCATTTTTCTTAATTAATTTTTCTCAATTCCATCTCTAAACATTTAATTTCATTTAATTTGAATGTCAAATTTAGTCATGATTCTTTTAATTGCCATTTGTTTTGTTTTGCATTGATTTTATGATTAATTTTTTTTTTCTTTTTAATTTCATCATTTAATATTTGTTTGATTAGAAATCTTACTTCTTGGTTTTTAGAGTTCACCTTTAATGAGGTCACGGCGGTCTTATAACTTAGGTCACATATCTAAAAAATTAGGCCACGTTAACTTTGGTTTTTTTTTTTAAAAAGTATTTTTTCAAAAAAAAAATTTGGTTTTCTATACACTAGGTAATTCCAATTTCATGTCCTAGATCATATGTTAGATTTTTTGACTTGGTTTGACTGTCGGATTCGCTCAAGATTTTTTTCCTCTATCTTTCCATTATATTGACAAATATATATTTCTTAGATTTTGCTGATGTGTTCAGTCTCGCATAATTTTTTTATGGTATGAATTTATTTAGTTAGTTTCATTTGTATTTATCATTTAAGTCATGAATTTCTTCAGGTGAATTTATCTTTTATTTATTTAAATAAATAAATTTAATAAATATGATCGGGTAAATATTTTATTTTTGTAGTTTATTTCTTAGTTATTATTAACAATTTTTTTTATATAAATGGTTATTAATTTATTTAGTTAAATGATTGCATAAATTTTTTAATTTACACTTTAAATTTTTTTATATAAAAAACTTTATAATAACTTGATTGAAATATGTATAAATTAGCATGTACATCCACGAATTAAAAAAAATTAAAAGCCAAATGTTTGCGAAAATCTTTGATGGGCATACGTTAGCAAGACTTTGTTACGCAGGGTGATTTTGGTAATTTTGCTAAGTTAAATAGAGGGGGGGAGAGAGAGGGAATTCCCATCCCCCACGCCAAAAGGTGGTGGAAAAAAGTTCTTTTTGTACACACTGCGATGATGGTGATGATGATGCCTGCGATCTTTAACAGCAGCAGCAACACCAACAAGACCAACACTAACGCAAACAACAACATTAACATTTTTCAATTCCTCTCTCTCACACACTCACTTTCTTTTTCTTCTTCATCAGTTCACTCATAACAAAACATAACATAACCCAACCATGACCAATCTCTACTCACCTGTCGATCACATCCCATGCAATCATAGTGACAACTCATGATATAAAATTAGAAAACAAGAACCCAAAAAGAAAACTAAACAAAGTTATGGATAGCAAGTGTGGTTGCTGGGCTGTCTTAAAACGTGGAGTTAGAGGTTCTTGCAAGTCCTCTGCCTCTAGAGATTCTGCTAACGCGATCCCTCGTACTAGTCTTGTCTACGATGCAGGTGCGTCTAATTATGTTGTAGTTTTTTTCATCTCTTTTGTGATTTTGAGCTCAAATTGTTGATTCTAGTTGTGTATCAAGATGTTCCATGCTTATTTGCTTAAGGGTCTCCTCTGTTTTTATTGTATGATATTGATTTACTATGCTATTTAAGTGTTGAAAGTTGATTTCTTTTTGTTAAAGTTTTGAAATTTGAGCTTAAGACAATCTCATCTGTCTCTCTTGTATCCTGTCAAAGTTGGTAAACTTGACATTAAGAGAACAGATCTCAAGATGGGGTTGTGTTGATTCTTTTACAAAGATCAACTTCTTGATTTGCAGGAACTGGGAAATGCAAGTTCTATTTCAGTTTACAAGGTTATCATGGTAATAGAAAACTTGACCAAAAAATATCATCTTTTTCAAGTCACAAAACAGAATTGATTGCCGATCCAACTTGCCTACTAGTGCTAAATTTGAGTTTCTCTTTCTTTGCTCAAGATGAACTTTGTGTTTCAATTGTTAATAAAGTATGTAACTTGTGGATAAAAGAGGGGTCTCGCTTCATTCTGTTGATGCAGCTACTGAAACAAGATACCTAAATGCAAGCAATCGAGAGTTATGTGCTCATAATGAAGCACAACTATCTTCTGATAATCCTGACCCACAAGATAAGAAATCTCCATGCCAGTTGCTGCAGTTTACCTTTCAAGAACTAAAATCAGCAACGGGGAATTTTAGGCCTGATAGCATTCTTGGAGAGGGCGGATTTGGATACGTGTTTAAAGGATGGATAGAGGAAAATGGAACAGCACCAGCAAAACCCGGGTCGGGAATCACGGTCGCGGTGAAGAGCTTAAAGCCAGATGGTCTTCAAGGCCATAGAGAATGGGTGGTTAGTAGAATATCTGCTTTTCTTGGGTTAGTAGATTGATGTCAAAAGTGATGGCTGGATGGAGGATTAGAAGTAAGAGAGTGACATTATGATAATTTACCTTATTGCAGGCTGAAGTTGATTTTCTTGGACAGCTTCACCATCCTAATCTCGTTAAGCTTATTGGTTACTGCATCGAGGATGATCAACGACTTCTTGTTTATGAATTTATGACGCGAGGGAGTCTTGAAAATCATCTTTTTAGAAGTAAGTTTTAACAATTTTGTTGCCTATTCTTTGTTCTCTTGTTGCTATTGAAGATCCATGTTTCTATTTGAGAAGCTTCCTACTAAATGACTACTAGATTTACATATTTTTCCACCACTTGATACAAGGAGAATTGTTCTCTTCTTTGAAATTCAATTCTCCTTGTTCTTTCTGCCATTTTTCTCTCCTAATTATTGTGGCTAAACTAGCTATTAATGTCGAGAAAATTTTCCATTTTCTTTTTTTCCCCCTCAGGACACACCTTCCAGGTTTTTTCTACTATTCTTAGTGATGAAAGGTTGCTTCTGCATCATTTTATTTGATTGAGTTTATTGTCGCAGTTTTCATCAGTTTTTTTTTGTCATGGAAATTGGGAATGATACACATGAGACAAAGCTGGTCTACATTTCTCCCCTATTTAGCTTCATGATTTATTGAATCAACAGGCAAAGAGTGAGCTGAGAATGTGGACTAGCTACTGGCCAGCTATATCAAATTGTTTGAAATTTCTTTGAAACTGAAGTTATCAATGCTCTGAAGATCTTCAATGTTTTTTTTTTTTTGTTTTTTTATCATGCTTGTACATTTTCTAGTTGTATGAAGGCAAATTCTGATGCTGATATAACTTTCGAAGGGACAATACCTCTTCCATGGTCCAGCAGGATTAAGATTGCACTTGGGGCAGCAAAAGGATTGGCCTTTCTCCATGGTGGCCCTGAACCAGTTATTTACAGAGATTTTAAGACATCAAACATTTTGCTTGACTCGGTATGTGGTGACTCATATCAATGAATGATACTGTCAAATCTTTTGCTTGATTGAAGTCTTTACAAGGAAAATTCTTTTACAGGAGTATAATGCTAAGCTTTCAGATTTTGGTCTAGCAAAAGCTGGGCCTCAAGGGGACAAAACTCATGTTTCTACAAGGGTTGTTGGGACGTATGGCTATGCTGCTCCAGAGTATGTGATGACAGGTATGGAAGTTGTAATAGATAGGTAGGAGTAAACTCCTTTGAAATTATCACCTGCTGGTCCTGCATTTCATGAGGAAACTGTAATCAACTAGAAAAACAAGTTTTACTTTCTATAGAAAAGATGAATAGTGTCAACGAAAGAGTAAACCTTTTGTCGAAGCATCTACATTTCTATTTTAAACCTGAAGTGAATCATCCAATTTGGGGTTTAAATACAGTATCTGATCGTACATGTTGATCCGACTATAACAAACACTCGCATTGACTTCTACTAAACTAACCAAGACTCTCATTTCATCCAGTTTAGCTGCTATGAAATACGTTTCAGCACTGGGATCCAGAGCCTGTCTTTGATGGGGATCTAACAAAATTGCACATTTGGCTCCTCTTACAGGACACTTGACATCTAAGAGTGATGTTTACAGCTTTGGAGTTGTGCTGCTTGAGATTTTGACAGGCAGAAGATCAATGGACAAGAAGCGACCTAGTGGTGAACAGAATCTAGTTGCATGGGCACGACCTTATTTAGCTGACAAGAGAAAGATGTACCAGCTAGTGGATCCCAGGTTGGAGCTGAATTACTCCCTTAAAGCGGTCCAGAAAGTTTCTCAATTGGCTTACAACTGCCTCAGTAGGGATTCAAAGTCCCGTCCTACAATGGATGAAGTTGTGAAAGTTCTCACTCCATTGCAAGATCTAAACGACCTTGCCATTTTATCTTATCACTCTCGTTTGTCTCAACAAGGGAAGCGCAAGAAGAAAAGTGAAGGAGCTCAGCAGCACGCAAATGTATCTTCCAAAAGCTTCAGAGATTCTCCCTTGAATACTGGCAAGCAGCGTTATAGATAAGGGCAATCGATTCAATCTCCTTGATTGATTCAAGTATCAAGAAAAACAAGGTTGGTATTCTGCCTTTGTATTCGTTGGCTATTCTGAAGGGAATATTTCAAGCCTGTTTTATGACATTTGGGTGTTCTAAGATTTTCTGGATCCAGAAAAACATCCGAAGAAGAAAGGTAAATCAGCTTCTATGAAAACTTACACTAGAGAGCTAACCATCAATTCAGACCTTGCCTGTGATTTGCTGTTATTGTAATTGAGATATATCTTGTAATTAGATGAAACCTGCCATTTCTAAGATTGCTACATGTCGCTATCTGAATGTCAATTGCTTTGAGGTTTTGGAGTTGCATTTTGACTTCGTCCTGAGTATGTCACTACTGTATCTTTCATTGATACAGAATTCATCTCGCAAAACCAAAATTTCAATCCCAGCCAGGTTTAGAACTTGCATCAGTTGAGAACCGCAAAAGACCTTTGTATTGAATAACATTCTGCACTTGCACAATGAAAGTTAAATTGACGTGAACCAAAATTTTTCGTTCAGCTCCTGCATAGAGTTTATACCAAGCATGGTCCAGATTCAAAAGTTGGGGACTTCGTATCAGTTCTTTATAATGGGTGCACCATGCAGGCTCTGGTCGCGTTTGACCATAGAAGCTTAGCATCTTAGTCATGTCCAAGACAAGCCACTGACATGTTTTCAGCAAAATCAGCACTTATGCTATCAACAAAGATACGAGGGGTGTGTGTATATATATATATATATATGTATGTATATGAGTTAAGCGTTAGAATCTTTGCAATAAGCACTTTAAAAATATCAGTTGCATGATCTCACATTCAAAATAGATTCTCATTTTGCTTCAACCTGCTCTCCTAGTTATTCACAGTAAAGGTTTCTAATGACATATGCATTTCATCATGTATGCATTCACATTAAAATCATATCTTGCTTTAATTTATAATGCCAATCATTTCTGAAAAGGGTAGTAAAAATTATTCTCTTGTTGCATGTGAGAATTATTAGATGAAGAGTACGGCAGCATCTCCTTTTTAGAATATGCTTGCCATCCGCAACGAACACTATGGCTCTGCCTCCCAAGTTGTCCATCTCTTTTCCTGTATGAGAGCACCAAGGCCCTTTTTAAGGCTCTAACTTTCTTACTAATAGTAATCACCCGCACTGTATAAGTAATTACTCAAATAGAATGTATTCGACATGTCATTTTGAAGCCAGCTAGGATAAACTTCGAGGGACATAGAGGATGCGTTTGATACATTAGACAGTGACATATCCTAAAGCTTGAGCCACTGTAGAAGACATCCTGGAGGTGGTTATGGCTTTGAGATTATGAAAGGAAACCAGTCTATGATTAGAGAGGACATAACAGCAAGCCCTGATGTTTAGTTTCGACCAAAAAATCTGAAAGTACTTATTCTCTTCAAATAAATTTTTAAGTCTATGGTTGCATTGATCAATCAAATTCCATGGTCAAGCAAACTTCAAAATCAAACATGTTGCCTCATAGCAGACTGTAAAATAGGAAGTCTATGAATTCGAGACAAAATAAAGTTTACCACAGCAAGCAGACAGCCGAATGTACAGCAAATTTCAATTTTACTAATCGAACTCATGACTTGTGAACAATCATATCAGTCATACAATCTTTTCATTTGCAGACGCATGTTACAAGCTATTTATTTATTTATTTGTCATTTATGCATGACTGTCTATATAGATGTGATTGGTTTGGAGATATATAAATGTATCCAATATTCAACTTGCTAACAATATCTGTCCACTATAGTCCTATATATACATGATTGAAAGGCAATTTTGCACCTGTGTTTTCACCGATTCTTCAAGTGAAAGGCAAATAAAAGAAACAAGCAAAAGACTCGCTGACATTAGATTGAGAGATGCTAAAATACAACACTTGGTTTGATATTGATTTCAAAGAATTGATCCATCTTCATAATTGTCACTCGAAGTCATGATAACACCATTAGAAAAGAAGGTGGCATCTTCATAAAATTCATTCGACACTTCTGGAGCCCTGCCATGCGACCCTTCACTTACTTTTTGGAAAATAACGTTGTATGTAACATTGCTGAAGGTGGTAATAGTTTGTCGCATGTACTTAACCTGCAGATGGAAATTTAATCTATAATGCCAATTTCTAATGAGGTTAGAGTAAAACTTTTCTTGTTGCATATGAGAATTGCGAAATGACTAGCACAGCACATGTTGTAACCTCCTTATAAAATCATGGCTCAGCTCGATATTCTACTAAACACCCATTATCTATGGCCTTAAAGACCATCGGGCTTTAAACTCTTCACAGAAACTGTGATTCCAGACCGAGATTTAATTTGCTGGCGACGTCCCATTCTCCCCTGTCCATCCTTTAAACACGTATCCGAACCCGCCCTCTCAAAGAATATTGCTGTCTGGCCTAAAATTCGTAGTTGCAGATTTTAGTTCTTGAATGGTAAACTGAAGCAATCGGCATCGAGATTTATTGTTATTGGTGCATATGACACTACCAAAAAAATCGAAGAATGCCAACGGAATATTCCGTTAATGTTTAGGAAAAATTCCATCAGTATTATAAATTATTATTATTATTATTATTATTTATGTGGGGTGTCCGGGCCAGCTTGC